>NC_058406.1:111998213-112271032 GCF_002201575.2 Neomonachus schauinslandi | reverse complement strand
ACACACACACACACACACACACACACACACACACACACACACACACAAACACAACAAATGGTCCACAAAACATTCTCCTTTCTTCTGAAGGTTTTATGATGTATTGTTATAATTAACCAGTCTCTTACTATTAAACTTAAGTGGCCAGTTGACACAAACAGTTCTGAGTAGTTTGAATAAGGAAATATTCTGAAATATAAGAAACCCCATGCAGATGATAATTAAGAGAAAAGCAAAAGCTGAGGGAGCAAACAAGTTTTTAAAACAGAGGAAAAACATTGTGAAAGAGAACAAGAGCAAAGTAGTGGAGTGATCAGTCAGAATAATAATATAAATTCTATTTTGGATTTGAATAGACACTTTCCAAGATTATATTTCTAGCAAATGTCAGAGTCAGATTTCACATTTGGTCTAACTCCAAAGCTGTGATGTGTTGCTGTCTTGATCTCATGGGAGTGTCTGGCAGAATCTCAGCTTGTGGTTAATGTGGTGATAGAGATTTGGCTTTTGATTGATGAATCTATTGTTGACTTAACAACTATATTCAAAGATGAGTTGGAGGGAGCTCTTCTTTGCTTACCACAGAATCTCTTGTTTTGAACCTATTCTTTTGAAAATTTTCATTGATGACTTGAATATAGAAATGGAAAGCATGCTCAGTCAATTTACAGATAATAATACAAAAATATTTTCATTGTTGATGAACATATTCAGTGGGCTAAATGGCCCTAAGGGATAGCCATTAAAATCATTTCTGTATTTTCTAGATTTGATTAGAAACTCTCTGTAATTCCTTCACCATTTTTTTGAGTCTAAGCCTATATTTTTCAGATGTTAATGGAGATCTTGTTAAAATGCATATTCTAGCTCAGTAGGTCCACGGTTGGGTCTGTGATTCACCATTTCTAAGCTGATACCAATGCTGCAGGTTTGCAGAGCATATTTTGAGTATCAAGGGTCTCAGCCATATGGAGAATGGCTCAGGTCATTGAATGTGGTTTAAAGCAGGCATTGGCAGACTTTTTCTGTAAAGGCCCAGAAAGTAAACAGTGGAGGCTTTGTGAGCCATTCGGTCTCTGTCACAATTACTGAACTTGGTACTATAGTGCTAAGGCAACTGTAGACAGTATGTAAACTAATGAGTGTGATTGTGTTCCAATAAAACTTTATGTACAAAAACAGGAAGTTGCTGGGTTTGGACTTCAGCTGTAATTTGCTGGCTTCTGGTTTCAGGTATTCAGAACAAATATTCTGTTACGCTTTTAAGGAAACTTATGTCAATATTTTCTTATTTCCTAAAATGATATCGTAATAAAATTTCAAAATAATAAAAATAACATCAAAGTACTTTAATCTTTTGAAATTATTAAAATGTTTCAGTTGAATTAAACATAATTTTAGAATACTTTGCAAGTTGGCTTTTTAAAAAGAGCAAGTTTGAAATTAAAAAAAAAATGTATGGGAGATTGAATATATGTCTTGCTTTTTCTTTGTGGATTTTCATGTGCTTGAGTTGAATGAATTGCCATCATGGTGCAGTTGTGCTTAGCGTGGACTAGAGTCAACAGGTATTGATTCAAATCTGTTTCAACATTTGTTGTGTCTGTAGGCAGATGATGTAACTTCTCTGGGTCTCATTTCCTCATTTATGGGTTCTTGTTGTGAGGTATATATTTACACCAAGTTTGGAACCTTTATGTGTATACTAAATCCTCATCTTTTCAATTATTTGCAAGTGCAGATATCTCAGTTAGTCTGGAAGATAAAAGGCATGTAATTACTTCCTAATGAAATAAATTCCCTGATTAACAGTTAGGTTTTTTATTAGTGTTTCCTGTTGTTTATATAGAGTTAGATATTTGACATGCTGAGATGATGATAGAAAAAGGCAGGCAGAGAAATGTTGAGCCACACTCTTAGGAGACGTTACCAAATAAATGGGCTACAGAAACTAAAGTACACAAGCTTCATAGACTTGCACAGATTTTGAACAAAGTAGAGTTTTATTTATTTTTAGTATTTTAAGTATTTAAGTATTTGTTTTAATGCAAATGATATGAGCAAAGATCATTGTGATTCAAGTTGTTTTCCAGTATAGATCTTAAGAAATAAGATTTGTATTTTGTAATTGAATAGTTTGTATGCAAATAGACAATTAAATGGTTTCAAAAATTTTTTTATGTTAAATATTTTAAATTTAAATTTTAAAGTTTAAATTTGCAATTCTGTAGTTTGGCTATTGTGGACATTGGGGTACAGGTGCCCCTTTGGATCAACACATTTGTATCTTTGGGGTAAATACCTAGTAGTGCAATTGCTGGGTCATAGGGTAGCTCTATTTTTAACTTCTTGAGGAACCTCCATACTGTTTTCCACAGTGGCTGTGCCAGTTTGCATTCCCAGTTCCCTCCACATCCTCGACAACACTTGTTTCCTGACTTGTCAATTTTAGCCATTCTGACTGAGTGAGGTGGTATCTCGTGGTTTTGATTTGTATTTCCCTGATGCCAAGTGATATCCATCCACAGATGAATGGATAAAGAAGATGTCATGTATGTATACACACACACACAATGGAATATTACTCAGCCATCAGAAAGGATGAATACTTAACCATTTACATCGATGTGGATGGAGCTGGAGGGTATTATGCTGAGCAAAATAAGTCAATGAGAGAAAGAATGGTTTCTTTCGCTCATATGGTTTCACTCACACATGGAATATAAGAAGCATCACAGAGGATCATAGGGGAAGGGAGGGAAAACTGAATGGGAAGTCATCAGAGAGGGAGAAAAACCATGAGAGACTCTTAACTATAGGAAACAAACTGAGGGTTGCTGGAGGGGAGGGGAGATGGGGTAATTGGGTGATGGGCATTAAGGAGGGCATGTGATATGATGAGCACTGGGTGTTATGTGCAACTGATGAATTATTGAACACTACATGCGAAACTAATGATGTACTTTATGTTGGCTAATTGAATTTAAATAAACAAATAAATAAAATTAGCAATTCTAAGGGATAGTAACCTCTTGAGCATCTTAGTAAAATTAAGTAACTTTAAAAAAAGATGTGTGTGCTGAAGTTTTGAATTCTAAGTTATATCGAATAGCCTGGGCCAAGCATTCAAGTACTCTTGAAGGCATACAGAAGTAAAGTGAAAAGATTTCTTCACTGCTGTTCTCTCTCAAAGTCTTCCCAAGTGGTAACCAGAGTTAGGTGATATACTCTTCAGTGTTCTTTCATTCCTAGACATACCCGTACCTACATCTATATAGAGTTATTTATACATGTCCCATCTAAATATGTTAGTCTGTGACTTGTCTTTTTCACTTATTATGGCTTGGGGTCTGTTAAAATGACTTAGTTTTATTATTTTTTAAAATCTGAATTCTATTTTTTTTTTTGTATTGGGCCACTTTGTTTCACTGGGCCTCTGGTGTTACCTCTCTGTAAAATAGGAAGAACCAATAATCCTAGTTGTAGGGGTTCGATAAAATGGTGAATGTGATACTGCTTTGTACATGACGTAGTTGGTGTTATAGAGGACAAAGCAGGTGCCACCAGCATGGAAGAAGAAAGGAGGGAAAAGCCTAACTCTTGCACGTGGCCTCCACCCTCTAACCTTTTCTCTTAGTCATTTTTTAAGCTAGTGTACATAGATATTTTTGTGGAAATGTGAAGATATTTCTGTAGGTTAGATTCTTAGAAGTCGAATTGCTGGATCAAAGGGTCTGTGCATTTTAAATTCCATTAGGAGCTGTCACATTGTTTTTCCCAATTGGCGACATCACCATTTTATACTTAAATTGTGTATTCATTTTTTCCAGCAAGTGTTTATTGAGCATCGGTTGTATGGTCAGTACTGTTCTAGGTGTTGCAGACACAATGGCAAATAAAATTAAGTTCTTATTGTCATTAAGCTTACATTGTATTTGGGAGAGACAGACTAAACAGTCAAGAAACTACATAATACTGTGGCTGGTGGTGATGAGTCATGTGAAGAAAAATGAATCAGGAAATGGGCATAGAAAATGATGAGGGGGGAGGGTATTATCTTGGGATCAGAGGCTCTTAAGCAAGGGGTGATATTTGAGCTGAGAACTGAAAAGATATTCTCTCAGTATTCTACTGGTTCAATTAGATAATTCTGTAAGGTTTTCATATATCTGTGTCTAAGCGAGTGGCTATTGCTGGCATATTAGAAAGCAGTTTTTTTTTAATATGTTAGTCTTCTGCCTGGCCATTAAAATAATTACTCATTCTGATTGGTTATCCCAGTTATGTTCTGTTTGTGGAATGAGTTGAGTTTTCTTTCTGTTTCTGTGCCTTGAGCAGTTTAAATAACACAGGAATGATCTGTTCCTTGAGTGATCTCCCCTCACACTCATGCTGAAGGCACTCTCTCCCAGGGGATTGGATTCTAGGTATTGCAGTCTCCCCTTTTCCTTCACTCCTGAGGGCACATGCGTCACTGGGTGAGATGAGCCCTCTCCCTGGAGGTCCTTGAGGAGGCAGAAATCTGTGGTCAAGGCTCCAGCTCCCAGCTGAGGGGAGCCTTCTCTGTGTCTGGTTGGCTCCTGTTCTCAGAAGCACCATCCAGCTCCTGCAGTGGTTTCACTTGGCCTGTGTGGTTGCCGTGGAGAAAGGACAGCAGGGAGGCAGGATTGTGAATTTGGGCACCCATCTTCTCAGAAACAGATCTATAAAGAACTTCTCAAACTCAACACCCAAAAAACAAATAATCAAGTCAAAAAATGGGCAGAAGACATGAACAGACACTTTTCCAAAGAAGACATACAAATGGCTAACAGACACATGAAAAAATGTTCATCATCATTAGCCATCAGGGAAATCCAAATCAAAACCACATTGAGATACCACCTTACACCAGTTAGAATGGCAAAATTTGACAAGGCAGGAAGCAACAAATGTTGGATAGGTTGTGGAGAAAGGGGAATCCTCTTACACTGTTGGTGGGAATGTACGTTGGTACAGCCACTTTGGAAAAGTGTGGAGGTTCCTCAAAAAATTAAAAATAGAGCTACCCCATGACCCAGCAATTGCACTACTAGGTATTTACCCCAAAGACACAGATGTAGTGAAAAGAAAGGCCATATGCACCCCAATGTTCATAGCTGCAATGTCCGCAATAGCCAAACTGTGGAAAGAGCCGAGATGCCCTTCGACAGATGAATGGATAAAGAAGATGTGGTCCATATATACAATGGAATATTACTCAGCCATCAGAAAGGATGAATACCCAACTTTTACATCAACATGGATGGAACTGGAGGAGATTATGCGAAGTGAAATAAGTCAAGCAGAGAAAGTCAATTATCATATGGTTTCACTTATTTGCAGAACATAAGGAATAGCATGGAGGACATTAGGAGAAGGAAGGGAAAAATGAAGGGGGGGGAGTCAGAGGGAGAGATGAACCATGAGAGACTATGGACTCTGAGAAACAAACAGGGTTTTAGAGGGGAGGGGGGTGGGGGGATGGGTTAGCCGGTGATGGGTATTAAGGAGGGCATATACTGCATGGAGCACTGGGTGTTATACGGACACAATGAATCATGGATCACTACATCAAAAACTAATGATGTATGGTGACTAACATAACATAATAAAATAAAAAAAAAGAAAAGAAACATTCACTTGCTGTTTTGCATTGTTTTACTTGTGAAGTTCAGGTTCAAGTTCTTCCTGAGACTTGGAGTGGCGGGGGGGAGAGGGGGTGGGGAATGTGTGTACTCAGGGCTCATGGTCCATATTGATCACAGCTTAAAGTAACTTCTTTTTAATACTGACAAAAGGCTTACAAATGATTAATCTTCAAAATATAATTGGCAAGGATTCATTGGTAATTGTATATTAAAATAACATTAACTCCCACCCTAGCTGTCTTTTTTGAGAGAGCAGGAAAGGGAGTTACTGATATTTTGGGAATTGTGTGTGATATACATTATGAATCTGAAAATAACCTGGTATATATATGTAAAGATTTGAAAACTGCTAAGTCATATGTAATATATTATGTGTAATAGTAATATCTATAGAAAATATATTTGTAAATGTCTATTTTCAGGAGATACCTGCAAATATGCTGTGCTCTGTTGTGCCCTGTAGAACAACTAGAAATCAGTCTCTCTTTGGATTAAATTTATTTCAGAATTTTGACAAAACTTCTGGAGGTGTCGGATGATCCACAAGTCTTAGCTGTTGCTGCTCATGATGTTGGAGAGTATGTGCGGCATTATCCACGAGGCAAACGGTAAGGGAAAAGTAGTTTAGCAGAGGAACTAATGGAGTAAGTGAAATCAAGATGCCCATAATATAGGGAATTATAATAAACCTAATTAAAAATGGGCAGGATAAAAGTATCAGTATAATACTATGGTGTAGTGGCCAGCAGAGACCACATTAGAAATTTCACGTTCAGGATTTTCTTTGATTTGTATGATTTTAATTCAGTAGCCATTTTGTGAGTGCTGGTTATTTTTTGACTACTAGTAGTTACAGAGACGATGAAACATTATTATTATTATTTTTAATTTTTTAAAAAGATTTTATTGAGAGAGAGAGAGAGAGAAATCGAGTACAAGCTGGTGAGGGGCAGGGGCAGAGGGAGAGGGAGAAGCAGGCTCCCTGCTTGAGACCATGATCCCTGGAGACCACAACCTGAGCCGAAGGCAGACACCCAACTGACAGAGCCACCCAGGCGCCCCGTTGTTATTATTTTTTAAAGATTTACTTATTAATTTCAGAGAGAGAGAGAGCAAGTGGACATGTGCGCATGGGGGGAGAAGGGGCAGAGAGAGAGGGAGAGAGAGAATCTTAGATTCTCTTCTTAGATTCACAGTATTAAAGAAAATATAATACCTGTAAAGTAAAGTTATACTAGATGTATAGTAATAGAATTATGTATTTCAGAGTATTGAAAAGAGAGGAATTCCTTGTGGGATGAGACAGATAAGACTTTACAGACATGGTGATGCTAGCCACATAGTTTAAAATCATTTAGATACATTAACAATGAAAAGTTAGGCTTTTTTTGGGAAAAATAAGAAATCAGGGTACCAATATTGTATCAAGAGAGAAAACATTAAATGGTAAAGAGCGCTGTTTTCTGTTATTTGGAAAAGCAGAAATGCATAGTGCCTTGGTGTGAATTGTTGCTATTTCACTTGCTAGTTGGTTTTCTAATCTATAAAATTGGGACAGTAGTCATATTTCTTTCTCATGAGGCTGATGTGAGGATTAAATTAATTAACCTAGTACAATGATCAGAGTAGTGCCAGGAGGTACATAGCAAGTACTCAATAAGTATTAGCTACTTTTATTATTACTAATGTGGATATTTTATATTCATCAAAGTATAAGGAAGACATGACAGTATTTATCTTACTTATCATAAAATAGTGTCAAGTAAGCCCAGAACATCTTAGAATGTGAGCAAAAATTGGCATAGCCACAGAAGTAATTGCATACTTTAACATTCCACAATTACTTCATAACTTCCTCTTCTTCTTATAGGGTATAAATATTTAAACATTATAAAACATCATGTCAGTGACTGAATGGAGATGCATCTCTTCAAGCAGTTTATCTTTTCTCTCCAAGTGTCTATGGACTATATTATTTTTGATCTTCACCTTGTTTGTTCTAGATCTGATTTATTTATAGTAACTCAGACTGCTTTTTATTGGTGGACCTTGGTAAACTTCACTTCCAAAATTATGACAGTTTCATCTGAGCAGAATTTGCCAGGGCTGTGGCATATCGCATGGATTACATACTGAGTTGTCAGGATTGACACTACTATATGGAGTAGGCTTGGGGTGGGTAAGGGGCAGCCTACCTTTGGTCTTAGAGATGAGAAGAGTTTGTCATTCATGTCCCTTTGGAGAGTTTCTCTTGCACTTCTTTTGGGTGAGAATAATGAGCATGAACATCTCTGAACTCCATATGATGGGTAAATGTGGAAAATGCATCTCTTCTGGAAGGTAAATGAGAGAACATTAGGCAAATGCCATATGGGAAACTACTCAGTTTCCCATATTGGTACCTACTTCAGGAAAAACAGAAAATCCTTGAGTGTAGCTACTGAATCACTCAGTGTTTGAACTGCAGGATGTTTTCATTCTGACCCAGCAAACCTTCGTTACTGGTCTCACATAGAACTTTATTCTGGGTGCACTTCAGAAGCAGATGGCACAGATACAGCAGGTACATAAGTCTGTGTGTGCAAGCTCTCTATTGCATTTTTTAGTTCTGTCATTGTATTCTTCAGCTCCAGGATTTCTGTTTGGTTCTATTTATTTCTGTTTCTTGTCATTTTGTTCATGTGTTGTTTTTCTAATTTAGTTCAGTTGTCTCTCTGTGTTCTCTTTCATTTCCTTAAGTTTCTGTAAAGGATCAATTTTGATCCTTTGTTAGGGAAATTTTAGATATATGTTTTTTTGGGATTGGTTCCTGGAGCTTTATTAATTTTCCTTTGGTAGTATTATATTTACCTGATTCTTTGGGGTCTGTGTAACCTTGCATCGACGTCTGTGCCTTTGAAGAAGTAAATACCTTTTCCAGTCTTTAAGGCCATTTTCAGCAGATAATGACCTCTTCTCTGTCGCCTGGGCTAATGGATGACATTACCTCTGGAATTATATTCATGCCGGTTTGGAGTGGGTTATGCACAGTTACGAGTCTGCAGTGGTGTCCGTAGTTGGCAGGTTTGTTACTGCGGTCTTAGGTAGGCATATTTCCTGTCTGGTCTTCAGATGGCTGGGACTGCCTCCAGTACCTTGTTCAGCAGGGTGATGCTGGGACAAGGGTCTGTATCAGGCTCCACAGTTGTGTCCTTAGCTGTCCCCTTACCAGGTGTATGGGTGGGTGTAGCTCCTACCAGGTCCCAGGGAGGACTGCTGCTTGGTCACTGATGGATCCCTGGGTGGGCAGGATAGGCCCTGGGCCATGGTGGAGAGGAGCTGGAACCAAGTTCCAGGGCTGTTTCAGGTATCCCGGCCACAACTGAAGTCTGCATATTTGGAGGCACAGATGGGTATTTGTGCCACAGGTCCCTGGGTGGGTAGAACTGCTCCCTGACTTTGGCTGGAGGAACTGAAGCCGAGTATAGGATCATTTCAAGATCTCCTGAGGCACAGATGTGAATGTCCCCCACCAAATCCCTATGTTGGAGGACTGCTTATGACTACAGCTTGGCAGGGAATTGAACCAAATATAGGACCCTTTCAGGATCTCTGGGGTGCAGATGGGAGTGTCTCCCACTGGTTTTCTGGGTCAGCAGTACTGCTCATGGACTGGCTGGGAAGGGATGGAGCTGAGTATAAGGCCATTTCTAGCATCTCTGGGAGTATTGTCAGAGCGTCTCCTGCTGGGTCCCTGAAGCTGGTTGGCCTGCTGGCAGGCCTTCTGTGATGGAGCTAGAGCCACACATAGGACCCTTCAGAATGTATAAGGGTGCAACCAGAAGTCTCCTGCTGGGTCTCTTTGCCAGCAAGAATGTGTGAGGACTGGCCAGAATGAGCTGGAGACCAGTTACAGGGCCCTTTCAGAATCTGCAGTTTGACAGCATTTGTCAGGCTTACCTCCTGGGTAAGGGTGGGACTCCCAGACCTCAGCAGAGAGAGGCTGGAGCCTGTTCAAGGGCTATTTCAGGGTCCACACAACTGGGACCGAGGTCTGTGTGCCTATTAGCTGATGGATGGGTAGGTGTGACTCCTCCAAGGTCCCTTGGCTTATTTTGTTGGTGGTAGAACCAAAACCAATGGGATGGTAGCAGAATTCTCAGCATTCTAGAGCTGTGTCCAGGTCTGTAGCCAGGACCACAGTCAGTGAATCAGCTGCCTGGGTGTGATTCTGCCATCTCAAAATGTCTTTCCTCAGTTGGAGAGTGCACCAGGGTTTCACAGTCCCCTACCTGGATCTCAGAGTTCCCAGGAAGGCACTTTTCCATGGATGGATACTAAATTATTGCTGTTGAAGAGGGGAGATACATGTGAAGGATGTCTTATTCCGCCATCTTGCAAGCATCACTCCCATAGCCCATCTCTGCAAGTTTTATAGCATTGCTCTTGCCCTTCTTGTCAACTGACCCTTCTAGACCAAAGGTCTGGGTACATTTAGTCAATGACTATAAAATAGGTGAAGTTATAGCTGCTGGACTGGGACATACTGATTTTGTAGCAGTGGAAGGGTTACAACTTTAGCACCTACAAAGACAAAAATAGAGACACAAGAGAGGGAGAATATTAATGATCTTTGTTTTTCAGTGAATTGTCCCTATAGCTTTCCTCATGAAGGAAAACAGAGATCTCTCAACTGTTGGACACTTAATGTTTAATTGACTGCTGTCGTCTACCTCCAGAGAGTGCTGCCACAATTTGATGGCCATTCCCTTTAACCTATTGAAAAGTCTGTTGGAAACAGAAGGGATAACAATAGCTTTTGCACCTCCCAAGCAAAATACCTGTCAATAGGTCTTTATGTCTGCCCCACCCTCCATCCTGGAGCCTCTCTTAGCCATTCCATGGGGCAGCAAATATCACCTATCTGGTACTATAGACAAATAGGTCATTCTTCCCTAAAACCAGGACTAGACTCAGGTATTTGACTTGAACTGAAACCGCTTAAGGTTCACCATCCATCTGGGAAGCCACAGTGAGGGCACCGTCAACTGGTGTGCCCTACCCCCTGCCCCACCACCACCACTGATGAAGATCTCATTTGGGTGGCCCACCAGTTGTGAACACTTTCTTTCCAGAGGCCACGAGCATCCTTGGTATTGTACTTCCTGTATGAAGGCCAGGCACGAACTTACTTCCCACCCCAAACCATAGTAACTTACACATTAGGAGTAGTCGTAAGAAGCCTGTTGAGTGTGTAAGGAAACACTACCAGTAGATCATACAGTCCTCAGGTGAACGTGGAGATCTCTATGAAAGGAACTACCTTTGCTGATTCAGTGGCGTTCCCAAAAAGAAGTGATCAGTGATACTACCTTAACCCTGGAAGACATTCAAGTTAACCTCAACTCACTGGCCAGCATTTGTTATAGATGACAGAATTGCCCTAGACTTCCTTCTTGGGGCAAGGAAGAATCTCCGCATTCTTTATGTATCCATCTGTACTTGGATTAATGCCAAGTGTAAAGGTCACTACACTATGGCATTTTTTTCAGCTGGTTAGATCCAGGACCTTGGGGCACATGGATAAGATCATGGTGCTTTATTGCTATGGATTTGATTCCAGCCTGCATCAGCCAGATTAATCACAGTGACCAGTGGAGTGATATATTCATAGATAAACTTGCCAGAAAGCAAAATAATGTAGAAATGAAGGTTTTATTTGTGGGGAGATATCTCTCAGCTTTCTGTCCTTCTTGCACATTGAATGTCCTTTTCAAATAGATGTCTTCCTGGGAGCAAAGGGCAGGATGCTTACTGTCCATTAGGAGAGATTTGGGTTCCTTAAGTTCCGGGTTCCTCTTTTTCACACTGTGTGTGCAGGGCTCATTGAACTCTCTTCATGTTTTCCTCTGGAAATTGTGGCTTGGGGAACCAGCACAAAGTTCTAATATTCTTGCTATTGCAATTACCTTGACAAACTATCATTTCTCTTCGGCCCAGGAGTCTCAGTGTCTTCTACAGGCATCCATGAAACTATGGCAGCTTTGGGCACCTGGGTGGCTCAGTTGGTTAAGTGACTGCCTTCGGCTCAGGTCATGATCCCGGAGTCCTGGGATCGAGTCCCACATCGGGCTCCCGGCTCAGCGGGGAGCCTGCTTCTCCCTCTGACCCTATCCCCTCTCATGCTGTTTCTCTCTCAAATAAAAAATAAATAAAATCTTTAAAAAAAAAAACAAACTATGGCAGCTTTACTTGCTAGCTTGCAAGTGGGATAAAAGCTAAGACCTTTTATAGTTCTTGACACTTTGATATTAAGAACTAACATTAATACCATTTAAAAATAGCCTATTTTATTATGAAAAATTGAAGCTCTTTAGATAAGACAAAGACAGACTTTGCTTTTATATAAATATAGCTAATAACCAAGGTCCCTAGCCCATCTAAGATGTGTTTAACATGAAAAACAGATAGATGATAGGTGAATCCTTCATAGTTACATAATGGCTTATTTATAGTACTTTTGGAAAGGGAAAAAGCAAATCTAGACAAAATATCCTCATTCTAGAATCATAAAAGTGATGAAAAGCTTAAGAACTTACCTTCTTACTGTACTGACTTGTTACCAACATCCAGAACCAGCTAGTGCTTCAAACACCATATCTCCTGCTAATCAGAAGCCTGTTATGCCTTCACATCTTCCAGTTCTGCCACATCCCTTCTTTTCTCCCTTCCCAACTGTCTCCCACAGTTAAGGATTATCTTGGATACCATGCTTAACTTCTCCAGACTACACATCGCTGGTATCATACACTGCATCAATCCTCAGTGCTAAAATACTTCCTAAAACAGTTATTCATTCGTTTGTTCATTCATTCATTCATTCATTCATTCTGCCTGCCTGCCTGCCTGAAACTCTGGCGAAGCTACTGTTTTTCTTTGTCCTTCCAGTGGCTTACGCGGATCCATGGACCAGTATATTCATTCTTTTTTGAAGCCACTCACCAATATTATCTCAGAGTAACTTAATTTCTGTACAGTCTTCTGCTCCTTCTTTGAAATATATTTTCAAATTATTTTCTCCTTATCACATAGCCCTTTGAAGACTCATTCTCTCTGTGAAGTCATTCCCACATTTTCCTACACAGGAGTGTTTGAAACTTAATAGATTGTTGGTGGGTTTGCAGACCCACAATTTGAAATAAATATTAATAAAATTAATTAATACTCAAATTTAATTACAGTTTAAAGTACTGATAACTCTTTCATGTCAGTTATCGGAATTATTTTGTTTGTGATCTTTTACCAAGGTATCAAGAACAGAATGCTTGAGTCATGCATAAGTCAAGTTCTCTATTCACTGTCTTTTTAAATTTTTTATTGCTACTAAATTTAAAAAAATGTTAACTCACTACAATAAGTTGGCAGGAATGGCAACAACAGTTTAAAACCTCTTGTAGATAGTTCTGGATATTCAGATCAATTTGGACTTGAAGGATTTCTCCCTGAAACCTGCTTTAACAGTTCATCATATACTAAGTTGACTAGCCCATTCCATGTAAAAGCAGGGAAATTGAATGTTGCTACTTGTGAGACAGAGGCAAAACAATTCCCAGTCTACTTTATGGTTGCATTTGGCCATATAAAAGTATTTCTTTAAATTCAGTTGTAGCTTTTGGATGTGTTTTTTTTTTTTTTTTAATATTTAAGTTAATTTTATTTTTTAAAAATTTTATTACGTTAATCACCATACATTACATCATTAGTTTTTGATGTAGTGTTCCATGATTACTTATTTATTTGAGAGAGAGAGAGAGAATGCGAGTGGGGGAAGAGCAGAGGGAGAGGGACAAGCAGACTCTGAGCTGAGCGCAGAGCCCGATGTGGGGCTGATCTCACGATCCTGAGCTGAAATCAAAAGTCAGACGCTTAACTGTCCGAGCCACCCTGGTGCCCCAATGTCGATGTTTTTGTTGATATTTTTTAACCTATTCAAGATGATGATTACAGCTAAGTTGCTTAGGATAATGGAAAGGATCTTTACTGCTATTATCACTGAAAATGCTGTCTTACGCATCACATACTGAGGAAACCAATAATTATCCTTTCCTACTACTCGAGGAAAAATAATGCCAGCAAAGAAATTGAGTAAGTTCCTTCCCCCTGCCAAAAGAATGGCATGTTTCTACTGTCTGGAAAGGCAGTCTTATGCTCCCCCATGTTTTCCTTCACTCAATTCTTATAACTTGATCAAATTCACACTTGCATTTCTTTAACACTAACAAGATTAGTAGGCAGGCACATTGTTGTTCCAACTGAGTTAGTAAAATCTTTTTATCCATGTAGCACTAACTCTCCCGGCTGCACATAACTAGTCCTCTGTCAGTACCAAATCCAACAACTTCTTGTCAACATTATGCCCTCCAGAGATACCAGGAGTATCTCCTCCATATGTGCACAGTACATGTGCTAATAGCTAATGGGCACCACAGTCATCAGTACAGAATTATACAGTGGTTAAGTGCACAGACTGAACTTGCCTGCTTAGGTTCATCTCCCAGCCCTGCCACCTGGTAACTGTGCGACCTTGGCATATAGCCTCTCTGTGCCTCAGTTTCCTCCTCTGTAAATGTGAGGACTAAGTGAATTCATATGTAATACACTTAGCACTCAACACATAGTAAGTACTGTTTAGGTATTTGATAAGCCAGTTAAATGAGTAATTTTGTCCATTTGTTAAGTGTCTGCTATCCTGCATGATAGCAATTTAAGTTGATCCTTGAACAACACTGGTTTGAACTGTGTCGGTCCTCTTATATGTGGATTTTTTATAATACAGGACTGTAAATGTCCTGTATTTTTGTCTTATGATTTTCTTAATAACATTTCCTTTTTTTTGCTTACTTTATTGTAAGAATATAGTATATGATGTAACATACAAAATATGTGCCAATTGACTATGTTACTGGTAAGACTTCTGGTCAACAGTAGGCTATTAATAGTTAAGTTATGGGGGAGTCCGAAGTTATATGTGGATTTTAACTGTGTGGGGGGTTGGTGCCCCTCACCTCCTCCACCCTCATGTTGTTCAAGGCTCAACTGTACTCTTCTCCACTATATGTTTTTGATATCATGTGTTTTAAACATAATTAGGAAGTTTGGCTTTCTCTAAAAACATAGTGTTCTTGTGGTGGACTTTTTTCTTTTTACAGGTTTCTTGGGAATGATTTGTACTCCTCATCACACAGTAGGAGTGTCAGAATGTTGTCTCCTTTTGAATTTTGTGCCTTTCTCCATTTGAAACAGTAAAATTGATCAGTTGACAAAGTTTCATATCAGAAATGTTTTGGAGACTCCAGGTGAATGTATTGCTGGTCCAGTGATAAATACTTAGGTAGCAATACTGTATTTCCTATCATTCTCTCTCATCACACTCAGATTTGTCTTGGCATGCGGATTTACATATGATATTCAAAATGAAGTCCTGTTCACAGTTGTTTTACATATTTGTTGTTATTTTCATGACTCCTTTTGTAGTTGAAAGAAACCCTTTTGATTCAGTAACTTGTTTTTGTAAATTCAGGTGGAGAGCATAACAGAATGGTAACTTCCCCTTAAACTGCAAGTTTAATAATTGTCCTCAATAAATGCAAATAAGATGAAAGTAAGCTATCCAAATGAATTTTATCCTGTCAACTGTACTTGCCAGTTCAGTTCTTGCGAAGGACCCACAGCCTTTAGGACTGTGATATGATTCCAGGAAATAAATACCACTCATTAATCTTATTTTTCACATGTGTATGATGGGATTTGAATAAAACTGTTCCATTGCTTTGTCCTCGGAAAGCACAAGACCACCTGTGGCCCTGCAGAACACCCAGAAATCACACTTTGGTGACTAGTGCCTGAGAGTTGTCCTGAAGAGAGTGTGCCCCCTTTGCATGCATAACTCACTGGTGCAGATGGTGTAGTGAAGATAGTTCCAAGCAGCAGAACATTGCAGCAGCAACCTCAGAACCACATCAAACCCTTCTAGGGCTTGTGCAGGTGCACAACCCTCTCTGCCTGGAATACCATAGTGAATGTTTATCTTTTTTTTTCTTTTAAGGAGTACAACATCTAAACAGTCTTCCTATATTCAGGGAATTCCCACGGCATGTGCTCCCTTTCAGTGTAGAGGATAAAAATGCCAGCAGCGTGCTTTCCTAAATTCCTCTGCTTCCAGCCACATGCTTATGGCCTCGCCCAGCAAATCAGATCTCTCTGCCCCAGACTTCCCGCAGGAATGAGGGTGGAGAGAAGTGGGTATGGCAGGCATTCCCTTCAGGCAGCAGCTGTAGCTGGGCTCCCGTGAGGAGGGGAAGCAGTAGTACCTGGTGTCTGGGCACGAGCAGAGGGAACTTCAGGTTCCGCGCCTCGCCCAAGTAGCATGCTTGCTGGACTGCTCATTTGGTCGCTTGCTTGTGATTCAGTCGTTCAATCTGGACAGCCTTCACGCTTGGCTCCCCGGCCTTCCAAGCTATACTTGCCTTTCAGGAAATTCTTACGCTTTTTTAATTAGGTAGTCAAGTTTCTATCTCTTCAAGTAAAAATACTGACTGATACAAAAATTCTTCTCTTTTTAATCTGACAAACCAGTATATTGCCATTAAAACAAAACACAATATCTGTCCAATTTTCTGTACTTCTAGTGTTTGGTGTGTATATACATATATATACACACACACAGCCCTTTTCAGCTTGTACATAATGATAACCTTGTTATGTCCCTTCTTCCCCCCAAAACTGGACTATGAGCTCTCAGAAAGAGGAACTGTATCTAACTAGGCATATCGTTTACCACAGTAGGGCATAATAAATGTTGAGAGAAAGAACTATCAAAAGAATTCCTGCTGCTTCTCTTAAAATGAACACTTTTATATGAGGTAAATATCTGTTTCCCTTTGTACAAAGCCTAGCATAGCACATACAAATAAAAATTAATAACTTGTTTTGATAGTGGCATTAACTCTTTTTTTTTTTTTTTAAGATTTTATTTATTTATTTGACAGAGAGATAGAGCCAGAGAGCACAAGTGGAGGGAATGGCAGAGGCAGAGGGAGAAGCAGGCTCTGCACCGAGCAGGGAGCCCAGTGTGGGGCTCGATCCCAGGACCCTGGGATTATGACCTGAGCTGAAGGCAGACGCTTAACCGACTGAGCTATCCAGACGCCCCTGGCATTAACTTTTTATCAATCAAACTGAATTCATTTATCTTTTCTAAGTTAGAGTTATCATGAAAAGTAACATGCTTACTATAGAAAACTTGAAAAATACAGAAAAGAATAATAAAAAACAAGACTGTAGTTTTGAGGTAAAAGTAATGGTTTATTTATTTTCAGGTTTTTTTCCTCTATACATACATTTTTTTTTCTTCCAAAATATGATCATATAATATCTCCTATCTTATCTCCTGTTTTTATTCATTTTTCATGGGAATTTCCCATCTACAAATTTTAAAAAAAATAGACATTAATGCTGCCTATAGATAAATGTATTCCAGTGTGCTCAAATCTTATTAGTGGCCATTTGGTATGTTTCCAGTTTTTCATTATTATAAAAAACAGAGTGAACGTCTTTGCAAACATTTCTGATTATTTTCTTTTTTTCTGATCCCTTAAATACATTCAATGAGAGAAAGTATGTAAGTACTTCTGAGATTTTAAAAACATTATTAAATAGAGAGGACTTCAGGCTCCAAGCATCAGTATGTGAAAATAGCATCTTCACCACCTTCTCAGCAGCAATGGGTGTTACCATTTCTTTTTAAACTGTCACAGGGGAAACTGGTATCTGGTGCTTTTAATTTGTACTTTGATAACTTACATGACTTATTGGGAATTTAGCTGCTACATTTGAGACAGACATTTTTAAAGTTTGCTGCTTATATCATTCATAAAATTTTTATCATGTAAGTTTCAGTTACCATATGGTGAAATTCATTAATTCACTAGGCATTAATGTTTTTTTTTTTTTAAAGATTTTATTATTTGAGACAGAGAGAATGAGATACAGAGAGCATGAGAGGGAGGAGGGTCAGAGGGAGAAGCAGACTCCCTGCCGAGCAGGGAGCCCGATGCGGGACTCGATCCCGGGACTCCAGGATCATGACCTGAGCCGAAGGCAGTCGCTTAACCAACTGAGCCACCCAGGCGCCCTAGGCATTAATGTTTTATTTGATATCTGCTGTGTGCTGGGCACCATTCTGAGTATTGTCTCATGGAACTTCCATTCCAGCGAAAACCTTTGTGTTTTCTTCCACTACTTTTATGTTTTGAAAGAACTTTCCCATTTAGAAGCCTGGTAAATATTCTCCTGAATTAGTTTTGTTTTTAAAAATGTTAATGACCTTCCTTTTTTTTTGAAAGATTTTATTTATTTATTTGACAGAGAGAGACACAGCGAGAGAGGGAACACAAGCGGTGGGGGGGTGGGGGGGGGAGAGGGAGAGGCAGGCTTCCAGCAGAGCTGGGAGCCCGACGCAGGGCTCTATCCCAGGACCCTGAGATCATGACCTGAGCCGAAGGCAGACGCTTAACAGTCTACTGAGCCACCCAGGCGCCCCATGTTCATTGTTTCATAGATATGCAAGTATCTACTTGCATGTAAATGGAATCATTTATGCGACCTAACCATTTTTAGCAATATGTTGTGGAATCATAATATGTTATAGTGTGATATAATTTCATTAGCCATGAATAGAATGCTAAACAGTAGAATCCTTATCAAGATATTTTATGTAACTATATTCTATAGTGTAGAGCTACATTAAGAGGAATAAAGACCTTTAGAACAAACAAAAATAGTGCTGTGCCTTTTAGGGTATTTAAAATTCACTCTAAAATTACATTTCTCTGTTTCACCAGCTGCTACATTCCTTCAAAGTTCTTGCCAGTACTGAGCTTGTTAATCATGTATTATAATACTGCAGGTCTCTAAAACCTAACATGCTATCGACTCAGCTTGTTTTGGTATACAGTTAGCAAGTTTTTCCCTGTTAGACAATAACTTATGAACAAAGTACTCGGATCTAGTTCTAAATTAAATCATCCAAATACCCTGTCTTTTTAATGATGTCTTGTGTTAATGATGTTTTGTATTAATATACTAACTGGGAAGATTCTTTTCTCACTGTTTTTTCAAGCATCAGTGATTTTGGACATCTGTATAATCTGAAAGTAATTGGTGTTTCTTTTTTTTTTTTTAAAGATTTTATTTATTTATTTGAGAGAGAATGAGAGAGAGCACATGAGAGGGGGGAGGGTCAGAGGGAGAAGCAGACTCCCTGCCGAGCAGGGAGCCCGATGCGGGACTCGATCCTGGGACTCCAGGATCATGACCTGAGCCGAAGGCAGTCGCTTAACCAACTGAGCCACCCAGGCGCCCAGTAATTGGTGTTTCAATTAAATTTAGAAGACAGGAAATGTCTGTTCATTTTAGAGCATTGAGTTTCAGTGGAGTGGAGATTGTCCATCCCTCTATGAGATCTGTTGGAATCTCTGGAGTTTGAAAATGAAGGCTTAATGAATAAATATAATAATGTAAATTATTAAAAGCAAAATTCTTTAAAATTTACTTGCTGCTGGTATGAGAAGATAGTATAAGGGTCAAGGATTTAAAATGTCAAAAGCACCACTGTATAGAGGGGTAGGCAACACATTTGTTGTGAGGATTACATGAGGTAAAAAATATGAAGTGTTTAGCATTGTGCCTGGCATGTATAAAATGCTGTTGTTGTTGTTGTTATAAATGATATGTGATCTCTGATTTTAAATCCATCATATTTTATACATATGATGGTGGCTTTCTGAGATTATATTTATTCATGTACAGTTAATCCTCATTTTTTATGGATTCTGTATTTGTGAATTTACCTGTTTGTTAAAATTTATAATCCCCAAATTAATATTAACACTTTGGAGATCATTTGTTGACACATGTAGGGCAGAGGAAAGTTTGAGTTGCTGGATACACAACTAAAGTCAAACAAGGCGATGCTCTGCCTTCTTGTCTTAGTTCTTGTACTATAAACTGGTGCCCTTTTTGAGATTTGTTTAGTGCCATTTTTTTGCATATTTGTGCTTTTTCTTGGTGATTTCGCTGTGTAAAATGGCCCCTCAGCATAGTGCTGAAGTGCTGTCTGGTGTTTCTGAGCACAAGAAGGCTGGGATGTACCTTATGGAGGCAGTGCATGTGTTAGATAAAAGCCTCATTCGGTCATGAGTTATAGTGCTGTTGGCTGTGAGTTCATTGTTGATAAATCAACAACAGACATTAAGTTGTCTTTGAACAGAAACATGTAAAACAGGGCTATCTATCGTCGGGTTGATGGGAATGTCACGACTAGAGGCTTGCAGGAATATAATCCTGTATTTCCCCTAGGAGTCTCAGTATTCACTAAATCAGTGTTCCTGGTGACTTTATAGAACACAGCTACCATAAATAATGAGAATCGGCTGTATTTTCCGTGTGTTGGAGGATCCAGATGGGGCCCAATAAATAATTCCCTTCCTACTTGCCTGAATTCCAGACTATTGAGAAACTTGACAAAGGCGGTAACAGTTGGAGGCCAAAATAGAATCTTCCCTGAGAAATTCAATAATAGACAGATGGCCTTCCTATTACTGAACCTGTTAGCCCCAGGTGGCACTGAACCAGTGTGGAAGAGAAAAGAGAGAGTGGATGTGTGTGTGTCATGGATTCCTGCTTGCAAACGCGCCACGCATAGAAGTCCCCTGTCAGGGGAATAGGCACGGGCAGGGGGAGACAGGGGCATTACCTTAACCAGCAGGAGTAGGAAGCCAGCTGTGCCAAACCCCCTAAAGTAACTCATACATACTAATACCAGATTGGTTGGTTGAATAAGAGGTTGTGGTGAAATAAGAATGTCTTTAGATTTGCCCCCTCCCCCCCCCAAAACCCATTTAAAACTTATTCAGGGATGATAATCTTTTCATGCCTTTGGATGAAAACCTAGGTGGGTTACGTTACTTTTCCCCTCACAGCCCTATGGTCATTTTAAATCAGACATTTGGTAGCCCTTCATGCTACTTATTCAAAAGTAGGCCTTCTCTCTTCTTTCTGTGATGCTGTCAGTAGGTGCAGGGCCATAGTCCTTTCTCTTCCTGGCTCCGTTTCCCTGAGCTTACCTACTGTTACCTTAAGTCTTCCTGAGGCTGGTGAATGGAGAAGGAGGAGGTGACAGGGAGAAGCAGGGATTTTCTTACTTGCTGTTATTGATGGCTGCTTTATGTTCTCCCACCTTGGTAGATGTCTGAAGCTGAGAATTTCTCTTGGGAGTACCTTTTTGGGTTCATTAGAAGGACCTCTTCTGGGCCATTCACTGCAGCTCCCCTAGGCTGGGGTGAGCCATTGTGGTGTTTCATCTGGCTCATGGTGCCACTCAAACTCTGTGCACCCCTAGGTTCTGGGAATGTCGGCTGATCCTGACACAGCTCCCTCTACTTTACCGCTCTGGATTACCGTGACCTCTCAGGCTTGGGCCACCGTTAGGCACCAGGCTGCTGTCCTCCCAACTGCAGGAAATGCATGCCTGTCTGTGTGTGTGGTTTCCTTGACATGCCATCACCACCTTTTTCTTTTCTGTAAGGCAGGGACCTACCGTGTGGTCCATCACATTCCACAGAGTACACACGAATCATCCTTCCCCTCCCTGGATCCTTTAATATTTGACATAGAATTCCCCAAGGGGATTAAAAGTTGTTAGAGTTCTTTATAAATTCTGTATATGATGTTCTCTCACAGATCCACTTTAGTGTCTGATATCTATTGATTTGGCATCTCAGTGATACTGACACAGAAGGAGATTTCCATATTATTGTCATCATCCTGTATGTACATGTATACCTATGAGTTTCAGGAGCTCCACAAAATTAACATGATTACGAAGATGTTAGGTAAACTGATATCTAGTTAAATCACCCGCTTAGGCAGATCGATATTTTCTAGTGTGGCAATGGATGATTCTAAGCACATGTGAGAAGGCGGCACATTGTACCTGAATGTTACTCCTGATTTGTATATTTTTCTTTTAAAATTTCTATTCTCCATCATTAATCCCGATTGCCATCCTAGACTACTTAAAACTCTTGAAAGAGTTGATAATGCAAAGTGCAAAGGTGAACAACTGGCAGATAGTGAGTGTTGTGTAAATGTTTGCAATTCTAATTATTTGGGATTCTAGTAATAGTATGCTATAGCAGTTGAGGGAGGGTTATCATTAGGCAGTTTTGCTACAATAAAGGCCTATCTTTTTTGAAGGCTTACTTGTCCTTTAATGATGTCATTTTGACAAAAACTGGATGATAATAGATATTGCTATTAATGTAGTGTATATTAAGAAAATATAATAATCTAGTTAATAGATATTTGATGAGGACTTTCTGTCTTGAGCCCTGGGAACATAGGGTAAGCAACACCATGCATAGTTTGGCCTTCATGGATCTTCTTGTATAATGAGGAAGACAAACTTAATAGTTTAGAAAGTCATTCAGGTGTAAAATTATAACTCAGATGAGTACAAGGAAGGAAAGAGACAGAGTGCCGTGAAAAGGGCATATTTGAGGAATTACTATGGGCAGAGAGAAGACTTCTCTGAGGAAGTGACAATTGAGGCAAGATCTGAAAGATGAATAGAAGTTATCTGCTATATAAAGTGGGATGTTATATGAAGTGGGAAAGCCTCTGGGAGAGAAAATGGCATGTGCCAAGAGCCTGTGGCTGAAGGACCTGAAAGAAGGCCGGGGGAGTCAGAATACAGAGAGCACAGGTATATGACTGTGGCTCCAGGTCAGACTGGGAAGGACCCAGTCAGCCATTGTTTTAAGCAGGGAAATTGATAATTCAGATTTTTGGAAAGTTCGCTTTGAGGAGAATGGATTGAAGGGGAGCAGCCCCTTGTGTCCTCATTACCACCATCACTAGCACCAGTGTCATTATCATTATAGCAGCAGACATGGGCTTGCCGTATTGTAGGGACCTGGGTTTTATGGCCTTTGGTCTTCACGGCAATGCCATAAAGAAGGTGTCCTTGTTCCCCTCATTTGCCAGGAAGGAATTTACTAGGTTAAATGACTTAGTGTAACCTATCCGATAAAGAGCAGAGCTGGTGTTAAAATAATGTTTAAAAGCATAGTACCTGGCACATGACAGGCACTCAACTGATGTTTGGTTATAATTATACTGTACTTTTCCCCCTCAATCCAAGACATTTTTTTTTTTAAAAAAGATGCTTTAAAAATTAAGTATCATCAAAAACTAATGATGTATTTGTATGGTGACTAACATAACATAATAAAATTAAATTAAATTAAACAAATAAAAAAATAAAGTGTAAAAAGGTATACAGATAAAAGCCTCTTTCTCGCTCTTGACCCCCATCCACCCATCCTCGAGACCGTCTGCAACCGCCAAAGGCCCTACTGCGTTATCGCTGACTGTGTGGCGGGAGTGGTGGTGCTCACCAGACGGTGTGGCCTGGAGACTCCACACTGTTGGGCCGGAGTTAAGAGCCTCCACAGCTCTAGCCACAGCCACACCCTTGCAAGGGAACAGAGAACCTCTTCCTATTCATGAAGCAAATCAGTATTTTTGCTTTGCTTTCGCATCTATAACAACTGGATTTTTCAGGGCGTTAGGGGACACAGTGATAGAAAGAAGTGTCAGTTGTCAGTCATCTTGGTGCTCTTGACAGTAGGAATTTTCTCCCCTGTTTCACTGGCCAGGAGGTCATGTGGCATATTGCATCATTATGACGAAGGGCAGGTATCTTATAAATCGTCTTTTTCAGGAAGTTAACATGACTTCTACTAGGTGTTTTTAACCGTGTTCCCTGCTGTCTGCATCTGAGCCTCGCTCACAGCACGGCAACTGGTGGATTTAATACCGATCTGATATTGTTACAGACATTAGGTGGTGTTCAGTATATTGCTTTTACGCAAGCCAGAAATACTGGTAATAAAGTTTTAATACTCAACAACTTAGAAAACTGTACTCTAGAGTACTACAGCAGTCTGTGAGGTATCCAGGTAGATGATACTTGCCTGGATTAGGAAATGAGAATAGCAGCTGGATTCCCCAGTAGGAATTCCAAAGAGAAAATACTTGAATATGTTAAATCTATGATTCAGGAAAAATGATATAAAAAAAGACATGTGTTGGTTTACTCACCTGTATTGTAACTTTTCTCTTTAAAACCCCTTGGCACTTTGGTATATGGGCTCTCTGCTGACTAACAGCGTGAGTTAGCAAGGAATTGCAGCATCTTCACAAAGTGGCTTCTGTTCCACAGGGTCATTGAACAGCTTGGTGGGAAGCAGCTGGTCATGAACCACATGCACCACGAGGACCAGCAGGTTCGCTACAACGCTCTTCTGGCTGTGCAGAAACTCATGGTGCACAACTGGTATGTGCTGGCTTTTTCTTTCCTCTCCCACACTGATCTGCAAGCTCTCACTTGCCCCTTCCAAAAGTTCTCTGATAAATGCACTGATGAATGATAGTTTTTTAAATCAGCAATTTTGATGAAATATCTAGAAATATATTGTAGTAATCGAGAGCAGTGATACCAACTGCACTGATGTTCTCAAAAAATGTATATTCAAAGTACTCATATCAAAAACAATTCCAGAAGTAACTAAAAGGACATTTGTGGCTTAAGGGAATCGTCTTTCTTGGAGTTGAATGGAATCCAGTTGGATTATTGATCAGAGGCTTTACAATTTTGCATGGTTTAACTATTCAGCATATTGTTAACCTGAACAGTTTTTTACCGGTTCATGTGAAAACACTAAAAACTGATTGATCAACTAAGATTCAGCTCTCACGTTTCATTCATTATAGCCTTTTGCCTTTGAAGTAACGGAGGTCATGTTTTTCTCTCATTTGTTTTTATTTTTTGAATAAAAATTATATTGACTTTTTGTACGCACTTAAAACAAGATAAGTTGAAGAGTGACTGTTTAGATGTAACGGTGAGCCTTTTGTGTCCGTGATGGAACAAACCAGAATTCCCTTTGCTGTGGCTCTTTTTCACTGTGGGTTGGTTGGTGAGTGCTTCCAGTGCTCTACTGAACAGTTCACATACCTCTCTGTTCTTCACCATTTGGAAGGATGCTTTGGGGTTGGGCTGTTTTGTTAAGGCGCAGTGAACAAATACACACATTCCTTGTAACTGACAATAACACCACCAGTACTTCCAAAGGAAAGAAATAATGCTGCCTTGGAAGGTGTGCGTTTGAAAGATGTAGGCAGTACGGTATAGGGAACTATCCAGGAGTGCTGCTGTGGCATCATATATGAAATATTATGATGTTGCCACTTAAGCACTTTTGTTCATAAATACTGACATTTATGCATTCTTTCAATAACCACCTTTTGAGCACTTTGTACCCTGTGTGAAATGCTGAGCTGTAGATCTGATGGAAGTAGGTGCAGCTTTACATAGGATGAGTAGAGAAGGCCTCTCTGAGTAGGCCAAAACAGCTGACACTAATGATAAGGAACTAGCCATACAACCCAGGTATTAGGGGTAAGCATTTCAGGTAAAGGGCATGAGAGGGGAAGGGCCATGAAGCTCGGCTTCTTTAAAAGCAATGTCTGGGGACATATTTGGTTGTCCAGAGACCTTGGGGGGTACTGGTGCTACTGGTACAAGTGGGTAGAGGCCAGGGATGCTGCTAAACATCATGCAATGCATGGACAGCCCCCCCACCACAAAGAAGTGTCCTGCCCAGTATGTCGATAGTGCCTGGCTTGAGAGACTCTAATTTGAGGGTGGTATGAGGGCCAGCATGGAACAAGATGGGCAAGGAGAGATTGTCAGGGACCCGATGATGTAGGGTCTTGAGGGCTACCATTTGACTCTTCCTTTTACAAAATGAGTTGAAAGCTATTGAAAGATTTTAAAATGGGAGAATGAGAAGATTTGATACATGTTTTAAAAAGATCTCTGAGGCTACTCTCTGGTGAATGGATTGTACATGGGTAAGTGTGAAAGCAAAGGACCATTTTAGTAGGTTCTCATTGTGGTTGAGAGAAGAGATGGCTAGTGGCTTGGATTAGAACACTGAAAGTTGAGATAACAAGTAGTGGATGAACTTGGATAGATTTCAGAGCTAGTGCTAGCCATACTTCATGGACTGAAAGTGTTTTTACATGTTTTCATATACTCAGTGCAAGAAGAAAGGGATCAAAGCAGAGGGCACTCAGAAATGGTTTTTATCTCTTTTGCAGGAGAAAAAAGCTTTTCAAGGCTGTCAGTAAAAACAGAATACTTGACTCGATTTCTCTCCCTGTTTCATTTTACCATGGGCCACATTTTCAACACAAATGAATTATTTAGTAATTTTGTATCTCTTGGTTTGTTTATGCCTCTTTCTTGAAATTAGTTTAAAGAATATTGGCATTTAGTAGAGTTTGAGGCTGTTGCAGCCAGCAAACTTATATTTGCCTTCTGTGAAACACAATTTTATTTTCCCTTTTTGTTGAAATTAAGGTTGCTGAAGTATAAATCCTGTTCTGTTAATAAGAAAAATTCATTTTAATAGTTCTTTCTCATGAAGGATTTATTGTTGGGTTTAGCTTTTTTTAAAATGTGTATTTCTGATGTGGAAGAAAAGATGGGTATGAGATAAGATGTTAACCTTTTTTCTTTGCTAGTGGAGAAAGTTTTTTGGTTGAGACTTTTTCTTGTCTAAATGATCATGCATTGAAGATGACACATTTGCAATTGGAATATTTTCCTTGAATTTAGGAACTTGATTTAGTTTCTTGGTACATTTTCCAGTGTATGATTACAGAAGAGAAAGTAAATGTCTTTATAGCCAGAAACTGGTTTCTTTGCTCTCTATCACTGACTAGCTGATGAGAGAATATCCTTTTTCCACCTTTCTAATTATGTGCTAGGCTCTTTTAACTTTGTTTTAATTATGATAAATCTCCCTTGATGGAGAAGCTTAATGTCAGTAGTTTCCTATGCTTTCTTTTTAAAAATATTTTCATATGAAGAAAAATTCTGTTGTGACATGTTTGTTTTGACATATACATTTCCATGTCTCTTTGTGCCAGAGAATGAAAATTGCTCAAGCAATTTATTTAAATGTCAGATTAACATGAGATCGAATAGAATGTAATTCGGAAAGTAAATCTTCTGCAAAGTATATCCCCAAATGTAAAAAGGATTTTGAATCCATGTCTTTATGCAGGTATCTAATTTGTCTTCATCAAATCGTGCTGATGGAGACTGCCTTTCTACTTGCCTAAAGTAGACGCTTTCCCCCCACCCCTGAAAATATGGCACTGGTGTCCTAAAGATGTTTATTGATTGAATCTTACAAAATTCTCTTGGAATTGTTTATTTTCACACCAAATACAAACATGAAAACAGAGTTGATTTTGTTTCCTTTTAGCATTTTGTTTGTTTTAATTAAAATGAGTTTTCATAAATGATTTATGTTAGTATTATGTGGTGAAATAAATCAGTTGAACATAATTGAAATATAATCATGGATAAAAGTAGAATGAAAGTCTGCCTGAATGGCAGTAGCAGCTTTTCATGACATTTTTGCATGTTTATCTGTACTCACTGTTTTGCTCGTAGGCCACACTTTCAGATTTCCTGCACACTCTGGATTTTCTTTCACTTTTCTACCCTATGTGATTTTTAGATTTTTTTGATGTTGCATTCCTCCTAAAGCTTCTGTTTATAAGACTAAATAATAATTTTGGATATGGTAAAGTAATATTTTTTACTGCAGGGAATTTTTTTGTTTTAAATATGTTTAAAATTACATTTTAAGTATAAATTGGATACTTATGAAATTATAGAACTGAGCTGTCTACGTATTTGATTTTGATTCTTACTTTAAGGAGTTAAATATTAAATTTTTGGTAATGTAGAGATGGATTTGAGTTTATGTAACAGGGAGTATAGAGTTGTGTATCATGTGAAAATACTTAATTCTTTTTCACAATTTTATGGTTGATTTCAAAATTATCATGAATTGCCGGTCTTAGCATAGCTAGTGTTTCTCCCCTTCTTGGCATCATGTTTACATGGAATGGTGGGATACAAAAAATCTTCACTGATGGTGGGGAGTGGATGGGGGCTGAAATCGAGTTGCAAGGGAGGGAGGGGATGGTCGGCACACACCCATGTTTCCTCAGTTCAGGAAGTCTTGAGCAGGTCAGTCCCACTTACAGCCCTCCTTCTAAATGCTCTTCCCGCACCCGCTGTGCATTCGTGCTGTGCCCCTTGTTCTTTGATTAGTGCTGGATTTTTATATTAATAAATTTGCCAAAATATATAAACATTGACAACCTACTCTAGAGAACTTTTATATATACCCTCAGTTTATACTTTATAATTCAACATCATAAAATGTCATCATTTTTCTCCTACAGAATGATTTTAAATGTAATCAGCCTCTAATTCAGAAGCAACAGTATGTGCATATGGACAGCTCAGGACTTCAGGAAAGAAACACTGAATTTTGTAGGTAGAGGATCTTGTGTAGAATTTTCTATTTGTTTCTAGATTATCTTTCAGTCTTTTTTTTAAAGCAGAATAATAAGCTATAAGAGTGTGGTTCTCTCCAGTTATTTTATGTGTAGGTAAATAATATAACAGAGAACTCACCAAGCCAAGTAGATGAGCGATACTACTTTGTTCTCTGATGTTTATGTCTGCTTAGAATATTAGTTATTCTGTAAGTACATAGCTGTAAATACAGTGATTAAAAGTTACTTATGAACTGAACTGAAGGAAAAAAAACAATGTGCATTAATAATCATGTTACTAAATATTCCATGTGATTTTTAATAAGCATATAACATTTCCAGATTTAACATTTTCCAGAATTAATTTAGAAAATTGTGGCCACCCTTTGGGTGCCTGGAATTTTCCACATTATTCATACAACATTTTTAGTGGAAGAATCTTTGAAAATGTCTTTAGTATCATGTTTATGTATTTTTCAAAAACAAATTAACTCGATTAAAAAATATATCAAAACCAATTGCAAGTAAAGAATTCTTGGTAGACTGTTGTCTCACCATCAAGTTGGTGGCTAAAGTTGCTCCTACTTTGCTAGTTAGAGGTGTTTTGAGGCTGTACTAATTTGTCTGGACACTATGTACCACTTAATTACAATTCATTTGGAGATGCCAGCATAACATAAATCTTAAATTGTACCAGCCTAAATAAACATTTGGAAGAGGTAGATAATGAGCATTTAGGCAGTAAAGAATATAAAACCACTGATGGATAATGGAGTTTCTGTATTTTATAATTAAGTATAAAACCAAATGCAGATTTCACACATAAGTGCATGTGACTAGGTTATCTGTGGATTAAATTCATGTTGTGGTTTTGTTTGATTAGGATTGGCTTTTTAGACACACAGACACCTGATGGGGATTTCGAAGGATCAGTTAAGCATGGACAAAAGAAAAGCCTTGTCTAGTAAGGGGAGTCAGAGAAAAATGAACTAATTTGCTTTGCTTTTAATTGCTTTTTCTCCTTTCTCTTTCAGTGGGTGGGACAGTTACATTTGTGGTCACATGAATATTTCATTTCATGGGCTGTGTGTGTGTTTGTGTGTGTGAAATAATCAAGTAAAGCTCAATAGAATAGAGTATGCTAAAAATTAATTAGATAAAGATTAAGCAAACTATATTTATTCATCTTAGAGATTTAATTAAATTTTTGAATTATTTTCTTAGTTTCGATTTAAATATATCATCCAGATGTTGCCTCTTGATGGGGAACAAAATCTCATGGGTAACAAATGGATTGATAAGTTTTCATCACCACTGAAATTTTGAGGTATAGATGAAAAAAATGATGATAAGCCTGTCATCAAAGACAGCTTTTGATGTAAATATCCTTTAATTACATTTTTATTAAATTTACTTTTTAAAAGAATTATACAGTGATGCATTAGGTACCTACTATATATCTAACCCTCACTGTGAATTAAATAATGTTCCTCACCAGTCCTCACTTGTTATTTTTAAAAATGAATTCAGTAAAAAGCTACCAAAGAGTTAGTATAGGGGCCAGAGGTGTTTAAAAGATCAGGTTTCTTACATATACACAGTATCAGAGTTCTAGAACATTTCCCTGTAATTCTCTGTACCTTCATAAGCTTCTTGCCCCACTTTCCTTAACGGCAGGTATTTGCAGATGCCTGAACAAAAATAGTGTCTTGGATGACAGTTTCCCCTGCCTTGCTAAAGAGCCCAGAAATATCTTATGAGAAAACATTTTAGCATTTGGTTAAACACTGTGCTGTTCTATTTGTATCCAGTTACTTTCCCAATTGAGGGAGTGTTTACTGTTATCTCTGTAATTAATACTCTTGTCTCCAATTTAGGCATGGACAGGCATACTTACTAGATGATTGAATATGTGCTAAAACAGATAGGAAGAAGAAAATAAGGGCATAGCACACAGGTTCAGTGCAGTGTCATGAGGGCTGTGGCAGAAGTATGAGTAGATGTCATAGGCGCTTGGGAACTGTGCCTCATCCTTCCTGGGCCTTCAAAAGGGAAGTTTTCCTGAGGAGGCGATGAACGGGCTAAGTCTTAAGGATCAAGAAGGAGTTAGTTGGTGAAGATGAGGGTAGAGTGTAGGGAGGACTTCTGGGCAGAGTCATTGTGTCAGCATGCTGCATGTGGGAAGCCCCAGAGGTGTCACCAGAACGAAATCGGGAGCCTGGGAGTGGCTGAACTGTCGCTAAAAGGTCACCTTTGATGTCATGTGCCGTGCCTTAGTATTTCAGGAAGATTTAACACAACCACACTAATCTGAAGACCAATTTTATTTCTTCTATGATTTTTTTTTTTTTGTTATGTCAGGGACTTATCTTTCTCCTGTAACGTGAACTGTACTTGTTGGCAAGTCCAGAGCTGATACAGCTGCTCAGCGAGCGAGCGAGCGAGGTCATAGAAGAGCCAGGATTGTTCAGCTTCCTGCTCCCCTATCCCTTGGATGTAGTTTTCACCCTCCTGGTTGCAAAGGAGAAGGGAAAGATGAAAAAAAAGTTAAACGTTTTAATTAGAAAGAATTTAAACTAATGAAAGTTTGCAGGAACAGTACAATGGACCGGTGCTTGTTTCCTCTGGATTCGCCACTTGTTGACATTTTGCTGCATCTGTATGTTCTCTTTCTTTCTCTGTCTCTGTCTCCCTGTCTCTCTGAAGTATTTGAGACTTAAGTGGCAGCCATTATGACCTTTAGCCCTAAATGCTTCACACATAAGTCCTGGGACCTGGGTTTCTTATATCACCATAGCACAATGATGTGCTCCTTAATCTATAGCTCATATTCACATTTCCTTGTCTATTGTTTGTACTGTTGTCTGTAGCAAATACGTTTTGTCCAGTCCAGGAGCATACATTGCATTTAGTTATCCTGTCTCTTTAGTCTCATTTAAATAGAACAGTTCTTTGGTGTTTGTCTTTTTTAGCATCGATATTTTTAAAGACTACAGGCCAGTTGTTTTATAGAATGTCCCTCAATTTCAGTTTGCCTGATGTTTCTTCCTGACTACCTTTAGGGTATGCATTTTTGGCAGGAACACCACAGAGGTGATATTATGTTCTTCTTAGTGTTTTTATCAGGAAGCTCTCGAGTCAGTTTACCCATATTATTGGTACTGTTAACTTCCACCTGCTTAAAGGGGTATAAGGTTTCTCTACTGTAATGAGCTTTTTTCCCCTTTGTAATTAGTAAGTAATCTTTGGGGAAGTACTTGCAGACTGTAAATACTGGTTGTGTTTCCCAACAAACTTTCACTCATTTTTTAGCATCCAATGGTGCTTCTTGCAAGAGTCAGTTATTACTGTCATAATTGCAAAATGCCTTTTGGGATTTTATTTTTTATAGGTGTAATGTAATGCCTTTGGAGTCAGCAGTCTGTATTCATCAGTGTGTAGGACACTGAACCTGGAGAAGAGATAATATAACAATCAGTGAAGGATCTTGTATGGGTTGTGCTGGGACACTGGAGGAGCCGGAGAGAATGACCAGGCACTTGACATTCCAGAACTTAGCTCTCCTGAGCCAGGAATTATTTTGTCTTCTATCTAGTGCTTCTTTCCTTCTAGCACCTGAGTACTTGAGAAGTTTCCCTTCAGGTAGTGATCTTGAGAGAAATGTGACTCGATATCGGCTTCCTTTCTTAGTTATTATTTTCTGAAAATGACATTATATCTCTGATCTCTTCAGGAGTGTTTTTATGATAGACTATATAAAGCTATTCAAAAAACATTTCCTAACCATGCCTTTCATCAGACATTAGTAGTAGAGGTTTTATTTGGCACACCAACGTGATGTGTTGTTTTAATGTATTAAAACATTTACACAGTTTTAAGAAAGTTTAATCCTAAGGTATTTAGATGACAGCAGACATCTCTTTTCTTCAGACATATTAGACATATAAATGAATGAGATGTCTTATTTGGTAAGGTGGTTATATGTTGATGGTTAGTGTGTTAGTAATGTTTTGAGATGTAATGTTTCGAGCATAATTTTGAGACTGCTTTTTCATTTGTCTGATTTTGTTTTGCCTACATAAGAGAATTGTGTGTGTAGATGTATTACATATACCTATTTTGTAAGATATTTTTTGTATATTCTGCATGTTCAGAATCAAGTGTATCCAGTTTATGTTTTGACATCCTACAGCAATTTTGCTATTTTTCTTGTTATTTTAAGTAAGAATATGTGTTCTAATTTGTTAACTTACATTTCTGATAAAATTGAAGGGTGGTAAACATTTATTCTTAGATGACAATAAAAAATCTTTGCAGTGTTTTTGTAGATTGCCAATAAAAGCCACATGTTTAAATAGAAGCTGCACAAGAAATAATATAAATGATAAAATTATAGAAACAAATTAGCCACTGGAAGGTTCTGCAAGAGTAAAACAGGAATGTGATTGGTTCTAGTATACTAGTGAAAGAGTACCTTTGGAAACTACAATCTGAACTTCTGTGTATGTGTGCTTTACTTCACCAGGAATGGTTTGTTTGCAAGAAACAAAAACCTACGCAAGTTAGCTTAAATATAAGAAACTCTATTAGATGGATGTCAGAGTAGCTCACGGAATCCAACAGTAGGTGAAGTCACACAGTTTCACTGAAACTGGGAACCAGAAACCCATGGGAAGCAAGGCAGCAACTTTTTCCACCTCCCTTTCCTTCTGGCCACATGGGTTGTAGCATCTGTAGCCCATCTGCTTTGTTATTTTCTGTAAGCTGGCTTTTCTGCCCAAGGTCCTGTCAGGCTTTCTCCATGGTTGCAGGCTAACCCTCAGTATCTTCATGATTGTCTACTTGAGCTTTCTACAGTGCACTGACTCAGTTTGGGTATGCCCTTCCCGATTCCCTGCTTCCTGCTGGGCCTGTTCCTTGGTCATTTGTCTCCTGTACCTGATGAAGGGGGTGGGGAATAGGATTTGAATGGCAGTGAGGAGCTGATTTTTTTGGGTCCACGAATTTGATGTGCCTGTATTATATCCAAGGAGAAATCCATAGGTTTGGAGTTCCAGAGCAAGATGTGAGCTAGAGTTTATAGAGCTAAAGCAGTCATTAGAGGATGGAAGTCATGGCAGTAGATGAGATTACCCCAAAACATGTGTAGAGTGGGTCTCTTCCTCCAGGAGGTATTTGGATTAACTCCCTGAAATTGTATGCAAAAGCCTGTGTATAAATATTTTCTGTGGTCAGGGTCCATGCTTTTCCTCAAATTTGCAAAGGGGTCTGGCATCAAAAGGAGCCTAAGAACCACTGCTAGAGACTGAGACAAAAGTATTAAGGGGTCGACAGAAGAGGAGTAGATTTTACACAAGGAGGGTGGGGGTGGGTGAAAGACTGACTGATGCTAATGAGAAATGGCCACAAAATTAGGAGAAAACCAGGAACATATGCTGCTAGGGAAGCAGAAGAAAGAGTATATTTCAAGCAGGATTGAGTTCAGTGGTAGGCAGTGTAAAACACTGCCAAGGGGACCAGGAAAAGGGGGAATGAACATGCACCTTGGATATGGCAGCAAGAACACCATTGGTGCCCTGGGCCAGAGCGCTTGGTGGCCACGAGCAGGCAGATTGCCCGAGAGATGGTGAAGAAGTAAAGCAAGTCACTGTGGTCATTCCTTCTAGAAGCTTCATTAGGAGATGGAGGAGGAAGGACAGTGCTTTGTGGGGGGCCTGAGGTAGACAATGGATGTTTGCTGTCATCACCTGTTTGTTTTAGTATAAGAAATGTTTAAATGTAATCAGGGGGAGTTAGAGTGGGAGAAATTGATAAAGGGAAGGCCCTGAAGAGGCAGGATGGGGTTGTTACTTGGAAAGGTAATTCAGTGGGGATTGTCTACTATTAACTGTGTAGACAAACCTCCCTGCCAGTACCTCTTCTCTTGGTGAGATTAAAACTCTTGTCTGAACCAATTTAGCAAATAAATATTTACTGAAATGAATTGGTAAATTGGGGAGGGTAGGTGTCAAATTTGTGCCAAGTACATGTTTTCCTCATAGCTAAAGATTTAACTTTTTATGTTCCAGACTTTTTATTTGAAGGTGGGGTTAGGTAGTGATTAGGAAGCAACACAATTCTTTAAAAGCATTCAGAGTATTTCCCACTCTTACCAGTTATTGGGTGTGCTATCTAGATAATGGAGGTGGAGTGGAACAGTCCTATTCCAAACTGTGAGAGAGAAGAGACTTAACATTCTTGAGGCAGTAGCCAGGGACATACATGGTCTTTTCTAGTCTTCACACATCTCTGCAAGATGGACATTCCTGTTCTCAGTTTTACAGATATGAAGTCCAGTGCATAAGGATGGTTTAAGTGATTGCCCAGGTTCTCTCATTTATGGAGTTAGATTTGAACATGCATCCATATAATTCCAGATTCCAGGTTTGTTATCACTGTCGTGCTACTGAATAAAGCATACTGGGGGGCCTAATGAGTGTACACTTTCCCATTACACCTACACAGTAAGACACTTCTTAACAAGACACTTAACAGGGCTTTGCTTTGGTGTACAGGTGACATTGGTGTACCACTAGCCCACCTTCTGTCTCCTCTCTCCCTGTTTTCATTGTCAGTGGCAGTGACAATCAACATTGTCAGTATCGATCATCCTCTCCCCCCGCCCCAACCGCCCTCCAAGTCCTTGCTCTGTATCCACTGCCGCAACCAGGTCTGTTCTCTGACTGATTTAATTACAGCAATTTCTTCATTCCTTTTGTTCCTTCCACACTCTGGCTTTTGTGCAGAAAGGCTGGCAGTGTGTAGATCTTGCCCAGCAATCAGACGCTCCTTTCCTACACACAGGAACTCATGGATCGGCCCCAGTAGGTTGATTGCCTGGCCTTCCTTCTTTTTGCTTCATTTGATCACTATCTGCGGCTCCTGGCTCTTTGTTGATGAAGAGATGGCTTGTCATGCTCATTTCCTGACTTGGTTTGGGTTTAGGGTGATGATTCTGTTGCCACTTCAAGGGAAAGTGACTTACCTCCAAGGTTGAAGAAAGTGACTTCTAAGGAAGACTTAACTCTGCCTGACTCCTAAGCCCCAAGTCAAGCATCTTCCCAGATCTTTGTAGGAGTAGACCGAATATGGGTTATAAATATTTTAGTAAGGTAAATATAGCTCTTATCACAGCCTTCAAATTTTAGAGCTTAAATTAATACTGTTTGCTTCTTTTTGGGTATCTTGGCTTTTTAAGTCATATGGGTTTTCTCTTTTGGTTAATCATTTTGCTTCTTATGCCCATTTAATGGTAATGTCAAGAAAATTACATAACTTAAATAGAGTAGTTAAAAAACCTATATTAGGGGCGCCTGGGTGGCTCAGTCGTTAAGCGTCCGCCTTCCGCTCAGGTCATGATCCCAGGGTCCTGGGATCGAGCCCTGCATTGGACTCCCTCCTCGGTGGGAAGCCTGCTTCTCCCTCTCCCACTCCCCCTGCTTGTGTTCCCTCTTTCGCTGTGTCTCTCTGTCTGTCAAATAAATAAATAAAATCATAAAAAAAACCCCAAAAACCTGTATTAAACCTATATTTTAAATATCCATTAAAAGTTTTTTTTTTTTAAACTTGGCCATTTCAAGACCTGCTTTTCTTCCCCCAAGTAACTGTATGGGTTTTATTATTTATCAGCATACGTCTTCCTTCCTTCCTTCCTTCCTAGAGAGTGCGCACATAAGCAGGGGGACGGGCAGAGGGAGAGTGAGAGAATCCCAAGGAAGCTTCATGTCTAGCGCGGAGCCCGACACGGGGCTCGATCTCATGACCCTGAGATCATGACCTTAGCCGAAATCAAGAGTCAGATGCCCAACCAGCTGAGCTGCCTAGGCGCCCCTATTAGCATACATTTTTGAAACACCTTTTTATCATTTATAGTCTCTTTGAAGTAACGTTTCTCATTCTTGTTATTTTTTTAATGCTTGAGGATTTCAAGAATACAGAAATTATTTGTTGGGTAATAGCAGAACATGTTAGTTGTTTGGGCCTTTGTTCCCTAAATAATATTCTGAAGTTCCTCTAGGTATCATGGTAGAATAGTATCTATTTACTATTTGGTAGCCATGATTTACTTTAACCTTGTTGATTTGTTAGCTCTGTAGAAATAAAAAAATTTAAGTACCTTGGATTTAAAATATTAAATATATTAAATATATATTTACTTTTAAAAATTGGGACTGTAAGAATAGACATTTTATATTGTGACAAATAGAGACCAGTTAGTTTCCTGAAATAAATTTTTAAGTTGAAGCTTAAGAACAAAAAAATGGAGCTCCCAATTTGGAGAAAATTGCTAGGAGAAATTATTTTACCTTAATATCATGTTAAGTTAGGGTAAGTATAATATATTATAGACATGTAGGTTGATTATTAAATATAAAAGCAAATGTAGGGATGCTTGGGAGGCTCAGTCAAAGCATCTGACTCTTGATTTCAGCTCAGGTCATGATCTCAGGGTCATTAGATCGAGCCCAGAGTTAGGCTCTGCACTCAGCGGGGGGTCTGCTTGAGATTCTCTCTCTCTCTCCTTCTCCCTCTGCCACTTCCCACTGCGCCCCTCCCTCTCAGATCTTTAAAATCAACTAATAAATAAAAGCAAATGTATAGGTTTGTCCGTAGAACAGAATAATTACTACCAAAAGTATTCTCATTTGTGGCATAGCACTAGAAAATAGTTTGCTATTAGAGTAGCTGCTGTTTTTTTACTTGAATGATTTTTGGCACAGTCTTGAATATAAGTTCTGGTCTAAAATGTTTAAAACAAAGAATTTTGATTTCCTGTACATTTTACTAATGAAAAGTTTCACTTTGTGTTTTCTCCACTAAATGATTTATCAGTGGTTAATGCTCTTCAGACCAAGTTGTTCATAATGTCATGTTTTTAGAAACATCATTAATATTCAACTTGAAACCTAGAGCTCTTCCCAAAGAATAATATAAAAGCAAGTCATCACATTCTGGCATTTTTTTCCAGCTATTTTTGCTTGATTTCTGCTCTCCTGTCTCTTTGCTTAACCAATCTTGAATAATGTGCTAGTTTCTCAGTTGGGATAGATGATAGTATTATATGGTCATAATTTGCTGACTATTTTCTGTGATGCTTAAGGTTCTCTATCTTGTTTGTTGTTGTACCTTATTTTGTTAGTTCTGGCTTGACATCTCAGTCAGCCTTTGTGCTCATCTCTGCATGGGTGAGAATTAGAACAGGCAACACATAAATGATGAGCTAACAGGTGGAAATGGTGTCAAAGACTGCCACATATTGAAGCAGAACCCTGAGGAAAATGTCAGAATTCAGTATTTGGAAAAAATCTGAGTTCTGCCATCTGTCTGGATTTATTTAAGTTTGCAGGCAAACTGTTATCTTAGCATATTTTACATGCCAGGTTAATTGATCTAGTCGCATACACTTGTGTTAAAGCCAATGTGTGTCTAGTATAGATACTCATATTTTAATTCAAGAGGAGAAATAATGGGAAGGATAAGTTAAGCTAATGATATAACAGAGAGCCCAAAATAACAGTAGTTGAAACACGACAGATGTTTGTTCTAAACTGTCTCTCATGAAATGATGGGGCTAGGCAGTCCAGAACTGTTAGTGCAGAGGGATCTGGGCTTCTTCCAGCCCAGCATGCTGCCATTCCTGGGGTATGGCCCTCATCTTCATGGCTGTGGGTGATGGTGGATGGGCCTGGCAACTGGGAGACTCCTAGAATTTGCCCCCCCAACACTTCTCCTTATACTTCTTGGCCAGTACTCAGTCATGTGGCTGCAAAGGAACTGGAAAATGCAGGCTTCACTAAAGTAACATGTCCTACAAGTTCATTGGTTCTATTTTTAAGAAGGAGAGAAAAAGGATACTGGAGAACAAGAAGTTTACTCCCAGAAGTTAAATCTGCTTATATAATCTTATGTATTAAAATGATAAATATGTGCTTTGATTTTGATTATTAGGTTTTGGGACCCATATGACCTCCCTCCATTGGCATAGATAATTGAGGAAGCTGTGATTATGTTTGGGGTTCATGTTCTTTTAAAATCCCTTCTTCCTTTTAAGAGTTTTAGAAAAATTATTTGTAATCCCTTGAAAGTTAATATTTGGTAATCCTTACAGTAATAGACATTGCCAAAACTTACGATTTGATGTTTGAAATGTTTATGAAATTAAAGGGTGGTTCAACATTCGCAAATCAATCAATGTGATAGAACACAATAAGAGGAGGGAGAAGAACCATATGGTCCTCTCAACTGATGCAGAAAAAGCATTTGACAGAATACAACATCCTTTCCTGATTAAAACTCTCCAGAGTATAGGGATAGAGGGAACATTCCTCAAGCTCTTAAAATCCATCTATGAAAAACTCACAGCGAATATCCTCCTCAATGGGGAAAAGCTGAGAGCCTTTCCCTTAAGATCAGGAACACGTCAAGGGTGCCCACTCTCACCACTGTTGTTCAACATAGTACTAGAAGTCCTAGCAACAGCAATCAGACAACAAAAAGAAATAAAAGGTATTCAAATTGGCAAAGAAGAAGTCAAACTCTCTCTTTTCGCAGACGACATGATACTTTATGTGGAAAACCCAAAAGACTCCACCCCCAAATTACTAGAACTCATCCAGCAATTCAGTAATGTGGCAGGATACAAAATCAATGCACAGAAATCAGTTGCTTTCTTATACACTAACAACACAACTGTAGAAAGAGAAATTAAAGAAATGATTCCATTTACAATAGCACCAAAAACCATAAGATGCCTCGGAATAAACCTAACCAAAGAGGTAAAGGATCTGTACTCTAGGAACTACAAAACACTCATGAAAGAAATTGAAGAAGACACAAAAAGATGGAAAAATATTCCATGCTCATGGATCTGAAGAATAAACATTGTTAAAATGTCTATGCTACCCAGAGCAATCTATACCTTCAGTGCCATCCCGATCAAAATTCCAATGACATTTTTCAAAGTGCTGGAACAAACAATCCTAAAATTTGTATGGAATCAGAAAAGACCCCGAACCGCCAAGGAAATGCTGAAAAAGAAAAAGCTGGGGGCATCACGTTGCCCGATTTCAAGCTATATTACAAAGCTATGATCACCAAGACAGCATGGTGCTGGCACAAAAACAGACATAAAGACCAATGGAACAGAATAGAGAACCCAGATATGGACCCTCAACTCTATGGTCAAATAATCTTTGACAAAGCAGGAAAAAACATGCAATGGAAAAAAGACAGTCTCTTCAATAAATGGTGCTGGGAAAATTGGACAGCCACATGCAGAAGAATGAAACTCGACCATTCTCTAACACCACTCACAAAGATAAACTCAAAGTGGATGAAAGACCTCAATGTGAGACAGGAATCCATCAAAATCCTAGAGGAGAACATAGGCAGTAACCTCTTTGACATCGGCCACAGCAACTTCTTTCAAGATACATCTCCAAAAGCTAGTGAAACAAAAGCAAAAATGAACTTTTGGGACTTCATCAAGATAAAAAGCTTCTGCACAGCAAAGGAAACAGCAAAACAAAGAGGCAACCCACAGAATGGCAGAAGATATTTGCAAATGACACTACAGATAAAGGGCTGGTATCCAAGATCTATAAAGAACTTCTCAAACTCAACACCCAAAAAACAAATAAGTCAAAAAGTGGGCAGAAGAGATGAACAGACACTTCTCTGAAGAAGACATACAAATGGCTAACAGACATATGAAAAAATGTTCATCGTCATTACCCATCAGGGAGATCCAAATCAAAACCACACTGAGATACCACCTTACACCAGTTAGAATGGCAAAAATGGACAGGGAAAGAAATAACAAATGTTGGAGAGGTTGTGGAGAAAGGGGAACCCTCTTACACTGTTGGTGGGAATGCAAGTTGGTACAGCCACTTTGGAAAACAGTGTGGAGGTGCCTCAAAAATTTAAAAATAGAGCTACCCTATGACCCAGCAATTGCACTACTGGGTATTTACCCCAAAGACACAGATGTAGTGAAAAGAAAGGCCATATGCACCCCAATGTTCATAGCAGCAATGTCCGCAATAGCCAAACTGTGGAAAGAGCCGAGATGCCCTTCAACAGATGAATGGATAAAGAAGATGTGGTCCATATATACAATGGACTATTACTCAGCCATCAGAAAAGATGAATACCCAACTTTTACACCAACATGGATGGGACTGGAGGAGATTATGCTAAGCGAAATAAGTCAAGCAGAGAAAGTCAAGTATCATATGGTTTCACTTATTTGTGGAACATAAGGAATAGCATGGAGGACATTAGGAGAAGGAAGGGAAAAATGGGGGGGGAATTGGAGGGAGAGATGAACCATGAGAGATTATGGACCTGAGAAACAAACGGGGTTCTAGAGGGGAGAAGGGATTGGTTACCCCGGTGATGGGTATTAAGGAGGGCACGTATTGCATGGAGCACTGGGTGTTATATGAAACAATGGATCGTGGATCACTACATCAAAAACTAATGATGTATGGTGACTAACATAATACAATAAAATTAAAATCTACAAAAAAAAATGTTTATGAAATTAAAACCACTTAAGTAGTTATACTACTACTACTGATTTATTAGCTGAAAAAATAGCTAGTTCTAGATTTTATTTAAATGAAATTCATTTTACTTTAATTCGATAGCTAGTTTTTGACAGAGAAGGTTGATGATGATAATTGGTAGCTCCATTAATCTTGTACTTAAAAAATTTATATTGGACTTCCGAATTTGAAGAAGCCTAACTTTACTGGTTATTTTTCAGGGGAAAGTTAGACTGTTCATTGAACAGTAATATAATGCCACTCCTGTGGGGAGTGTGACAAGCACATGCTTCATTGTGGGGAAAGGCTGTGTGGCCATGTGGAGAGTGGGCCTAGTCCAGGCCTGGGAGGGTCCTGGGCAGAAGGGATATAGGAGCTCTTGGTAGATTAGGAGGTGGTAGCTAGTGAAGGGGGAGGGGGAGAGCAGGGTGTGTGTGGGGGGGATTCCAGGGAGAGAGTTATGTATGCACATACATCAAGGTCAGAGAGATGCTGACCCATTTGGGGGAATTTCCACTGGTTCCAGACAGCTGGAGTCTGGTTATGAAGCTGAAAATATAGTTGGAGATACAGTAGTGGCCAGATCATGAAAAACAATCTTTGCTGTGCTAGGTTTGAACTCTTCTCTGAAGATTGTGGAAAACTACAGAGGTTAGTAAAAATAATCACAGTGTCATTTTAGAAAGACCGTTTTAGAGACAGTGAGGGGCTGGTGGAATTGGAGGGGTAAGTCTGGAGGGAAAAACACCAGTAAGGAGACTACAGTTTCAAGCCAGGCAGTGGATAATGAGGATGTTCATTTAGTAAGGCAGGGTCAGGCGTTGGAGAGAATAGACTCTATAAAACCTGGAGATAAGTTGGATGTGGGGGAAAAAGTGGGAGTTGACCAGTGACTCTCAAGGTTTATAGTTGATATTCTTAATTATGAAACAGAATCAGACAAGCAACAAAAAACCTCTTATCTCCTTGCATGTTCTATTCCAAATTTGCATAATCTACTTTATTCTCTAAATAGCTCTGAGATTCATTTCAGGTGATTATAAATTCATATTGGAGGAACAACTGGCCCACATGTTTTGGTTTATTTTAGTTTTTGCATATATTGCGGGGAAATGCTTCTCTAAAGAATAATTCTGTAGGCTTAGAGGCTCTTTTAAGCTTAATTATAAAGCTAATTTAATACACTATCCACTACGTATCATTAAAACGTTGAACTTGCCTCCTAAAATATTGTTTCTTTACTGTGGATTTAGTTGAGCCTTCTTAAGTTATAAGCAGACTCTAATTTAAAATAATTTCAAATTTTGAGCATTCTGCTAGTAATGAACTGGTTTAGATTATGAAGTATTTGGTAGGTTTAATTGCTGGCATCTTTGTCTCAGCTGGTGTTTTAGAACATTTTCTTGTTAGGAGAAAAAGGCATTCTTTTTCAGGTTCTAACTTCCCTGTAGGATTCGTCAGCTGTTTTCACTCAACAGTTACTGACCTCTTAGAGTATGCCAGGCACTGACCTAATACTCAAAGAAGATAAATTGACACTCTCTCTACTGTCATGTACTTAAAAGTCCTAACATTCTAAATATAATTCAAGAAAAAAAGTCTATAGTAAGTCTAAAATATGGACTTTGCTTACATACTATTTTGATAGCTAATATAAAATAAACTTTCTTCTTAAAAGTCCTTGTAACAACACAGACATTTCTCCCATATTGCATGGTGCATAACTAGATTTGTATGTACTAGGGTCATTTAGGGTGTATAGTCTGCATTGCACAGATTACTTTTGGTTATAACCACGTGCTAATTAGGAACCAGCATTTAAAAGGAAAAGGAAGGACTTCTGGTTTCTGGTTCTGCATGTAGGGAGCTTGGAAGTTGCCACTCCATCCTAACAAGTAAAAAGCTGAACAGACTGAAAAATCAACAACTCTTCTTGGATACATAAGAGAGGGGAAGACGTAGGGCTAGCAGCAGCTGTCAAGATTGGAGAGACAGATGGGTAACATACAGAGAGTTTAGGCATACTGGAGCAGACCCATAAGCAGAAACCAGTGAGGGAACCAGTACCTGGGTTGAAAAGCCTGAACTGTGCTGAATTTCAGGAGGCTCACTGTGGGCAGGTCTGAGAGTTAAAAACTCCAGGGGGACCCAATCATAGTGGGTCCTTACCATACAGTGAGATTATCTCCAGAAGGTAGACCAAGTTCCCACAGTAAATATCTGAGAAAAATCCCCTCAGCCTTCTGGCAGGAGCAGGGGAAAGGGAACCATCTTGAAATATGCCAGAGTACCCCGTTTTTCTTAACAAAGCCTATTCTCAGGGGAAACTGGCTAACTAGAGCCTTACCTGCTGGGATATTATCAGAGTCTGTCTGGCCTGGGGAAGGGAAATAACCAGCTTTTGCTCACTCTAGCCATCCTGTCCCACCCAAGTGGAGAGAAAACCCCCCGAGAAACCCTTGTGAAATTCACAGTCCAGAGGCCATGGCTCACTGAAAGACCAAGACCTAATCACAGGATGATAGAATGCTTCCCCTCCCTCCATCTCACCACCACATTACTGAAGGTTTATTTATAGCAGTTCTTTTTACCTAGTACATCATGTTCAACTATCAAGAAAATATTACAAGGCATACCAAAAGGCAAGAAGCACAATTTGGAGAGACAAATAAGTATCAGAACCAGCTATGGTGGTGATGTTGGAATTATCAGACGGGGGATTTTAAACAACTATGATTACTATGCTAAGAACTCTAATGGATAAAGTAAACACCATGCAAGAACAGGTGAACAATGTAAGCAGGGAGATAGAAGTCCTAAGAAAGAACCACAAAGAAATGCTGTAGTTAAAAAACACTGTAATAGAAGTGAAGAATGCCTTTCATGGGCTTATTAATGTACCGGACATAGCTGAGGAGAGAATCTCTGAGCTAGAAGAAATATCAGTAGAAACCTCCAAAACCCAAAAGCAAAGAGAACAAAGACTGAAAGAACCAGAATAACCAAGGGCTGTGGGACATCTACAAAGGTATAAAATACATGTAATGGGAATGCCAGAAGGGGAAGAAAGAGAGAAAGGAACAGAAGAAATACTTGAAACAGTAATGACTGAGAAGCTCCCCCAAATTAATCGCAGACACCAAACCATGGATCCAGGAAGCTCAGAGAACAGTAGGCAGAATAAATGCCAAAAGCCTACACTGAGGCATATAATTTTCAAAGTACAGAAAATCAAAGTCAAAGAAAATAATCCTGAAAGAAGCCAGAGCAAAACAAAACAACAACAAAAAACCCCAAAAACCAACACCTTACCTATAGAGGAACAAAAGTAATCACATCCGACTTCTCAGAAACCATGCAAGCAAGAAGAGAGTGGAGTGTAATATTTGAAGTGTTGAGAGAAAAACCCCACCACCTTAGAATTCTGTATTCTGCAAAATTATCCTTCAGAAGTAAAGGAGAAATAAAGATTTTCTCAGACAGACAAAAATTGACGGCATTTCTTGCTAGTAGATCTTCCCTGCAAGGAATATGGAAAGAAATTTTTTAGAGAGAAGGAAAATATTAGAGGTCAGAAACTCAGATCTACACAGAGAAAGGAAGAACATCAAAGAAGGAATAACTAAAGGTAAAATAAAAACTTTTCTTCTTAATTGATGTAACAGCAGTTTGTTCAGAATACTAATAGTAACGCTGTATTTGATTATGCTTGTGTGTGTATGCTTATGTACCCTTATACATAAGTGAAATAGATGACAGCAATGTTCTCACACTACCCATGAAGTGGTATAGTGTAGACATGGAAGAATTGTAAATGTATGTTTCTAACTCTAGGGCAGCCATTAAAAAAGTAAAAAAAGAAATATAACTGATATGCTAAGAAAGGAAAGTGGAACCATACAAAATGTTCAGTTAAAGCCACAAAAGGAAAAAAAAAAAAAAAAGAGTGGAAGACAAAACTAGGAGCAAAAAACCAAGGGCAACAAATAGAAAACATTAATGAATATGGTAGATACTAATCAGCTATCTCAGTGGAGATACTTTGAATGAGCACTTTGAATGTCAGTGGTCTAACTGTACAAATTGAAAGAGATCGTCAGAGTGGATCAAAAAATATGACACAACTGTGTATTGTCTATAAGAAATCCACTTTAAATATAAAGGCATATAGATTAAAAGTAAATAGATGGAGAAAAATATACAATGCTAACAGTAATCAAAAGAAAGTAGGAGCAGGGATATTGGTTTCAGACAAAGCAGACTTCAAATTAAGGAAAGCTTATCAGGGATGAAGGGCTTTGATAAAGGGGTCAGTTCTCCAAGAAGATATTGTAATTGTTAACATGTATACACCTAACAACAGCATCAAACTATGTGAGACAAAAACTGATAGAGCTATAAGGAAAAATAGATGAATTTTACATTTATAGTTGGAGACTTCAACATCCATCTCTCAGAAAATGGACAGATCCAGCAGGCAGAAAATAAGTAAGGAAATAGTTAAACTCAACAACACTGTCAGTCAACTGGATATAATGGATATCTGTAGACTACTTCAGCCACCACCAACAGAATACACATTTCTCTCAAGTTCATGGAACATTCATCAAGACCACATTCTGGGACATAAAACCCACCTTAACAAATTGAAAAGACTAGAAATCATTCAGTGGCTGTTTTCAGACTACGGTGGAGTTAAACTAGAAATCAGTAAAAGAAAGATAACTGGAAAATCCCCAAATATGTGGGGATTAAACAACATACTTCTAAAATACTGCATGGTCAAAGAAGAAATCACAAGAGAAATTAAAAAAATATTTTCAACTAAATGAAAATGAAAATTGTGGGATATAGTGAAAGCAGAGCTTAGAGGGAAATTTATAGTATTGAATGCATATATTAGAAAAGAAGAAAAGTTTCCAACTTAGGAATTGAGAAAAAGAAAAGAAAATTAAATCCAGAATAAGTAGAAGAAAAGAAATAAGAATAAATCAAAGAAATTATAAACAGAAAATAGAAAAAAACCCAATGAAACTAAAAGCTGGTTCTTTGAAAAAAGCAATAATACTGGTAAGTCTCTAGCTAGGCTATCTAAGGAAAAAAAGAGAAGGCACAAATTAATATCAGAGACAAAAGAGGGACATCACAACAAATCTCATGTAAATTAAAAGGATAATAAATGAATACTGTGAATAAATCTATGCACACAAATTTGATAACCTAGATGAAATTTCAAATTCCTTGAAAGACACAATCTGCCAAAACTCACAGAAGAAGAAACAGATGATCTGAATAGGCCTTTATTAAAGAAATTGAATCAACAATTAATAATCTTTAAAAACACGAAAGCACCAGGCCCAGATGGGTTCACTGTTGAATTCTACCAAACATTTAAGGAAGAAATTAGACCAGTTCTCCACAGTCTCTTTCAAAGGATAGAAGTAGAGCAAATGCTTCGTAACTCATTTTGTGAGGCCAGCGTTACCCAAATATCAAAACCAAAGACAAAGACATTATAAGAAAACTATAGACCAATATCTTTCATGAACACAGATGCAAAAAATCCTCAACAAAAATTGAATCCAACAATTTGTGTAAAAAGAATTCTGTACCACAACCAAGTGAGATTTATCCCAGATATATAAGGTTGGTTCAACATTCAAAAATCAATTAATGTAATCCATCACATCAACAAACTAAAAAAGAAAAATCACATTATCTTATCAATAGATGCAGAAAAAACATTCACCAAAATCCACTACCTGTTCATGATAAAAACTCTCAGTAGACTAGGAATAGAGATGAACTTTCTCAACTTAATAAAGAATATTAAAAAAAAAAAACCTGTAGGGGCGCCTGGGTGGCTCAGATGGTTAAGCCTCTGCCTTTGGCTCAGGTCATGATCTCCAGGTCCTGGGATTGAGCCCCATGTCGGGCTCCCAGCTCAGTGGGGAGTCTGCTTCTCCCTCTCCCTCTGCTTCTCCCCCTGCTTATGCTCTGTCTTTCTCTCTCTCTCAAATGAATAAATAACCCTAGAGCTAACATCTTAATATTGAGAGAGCTTTCCGACTAAGATCAGGTACAAAGAAGGCTATCCCCTCTCACATGTGACTCTTTTTGACATCAAACGAAGTTCTTGCTTAATGCAATTAGGCAAGAAAAGGAAATGAAAGGTATACAGATTGGGAAGGGAGACATAAAACTGTCTTTGTTTGTAGATGACATGATTGTCTATGTAGGAAATCCTAAAGATTTGACAGAAAAACTTTTCTGGAACTAATAAGTGTTTACAACAAGATTGCAGGGTACAAGGTTAATACACAGAAGTAAATCGCTTTCCTACATACAAGCAATGAAAAAGTGGAATTTGAAATTTAAAACAAAGCCATTTACCCCCCAAAATGAAATACTTAGGTACAAATCTAACAAAATATGTGTAAGATCTATATGAAGAAAACTAATAAACTCTGTGAATGAAATCAAAGAACTAAATAAATGGAGAGAGATCCCATGTTCATGAATAGGAAGATGCAGTATTATCAAGATGCTAATTCTTCTCAACTGTCTATAGATTCAATGCAGTTCCAAGTAAAATCCCAGCAAGTTATTTTGTGGATATCAACAAACTGATAGCAAAGTTTATGTGCAGAGCAAAACATCCAAATAGCCAACACAGTATTGAAGGAGAAGGACAAAGTTAAAAGGATTGACATTACTTGACTTCAAGATTTATAAACCTACAGTACTCAAGACAGTGTGGTATTGGTGAAAGAACAGACAAGTAGGGCAATGGAACAGAATAGAGAACCTACAAATAGACCCCCACCAATATAGTTAACTGATCTTTGACAAAGAAGCAAAGCAATACAGTAGAGCAAAAATAGTCTCTTCAACATATTGTACTGGAACAACTGGACGTTCACATGCAAAAATGAATCTGGCATAGACCTTACACCTTTCACAAAAATTAACTCAAAATGGATTATAGACCTAAATATAGAATGCAAAACTATAAAACTCCTAGAACATGATATGGGAGAAAGCCTAGATGACCTTGGGTATGGTGGTGCCTTTTTAGATTCAACGTTAAAGGCATGCATGACCTGTGAAAGAAATAATTGAGAAGTTGGGCCTCATGAAAATTAAAAACTTCTGCTCTGTGAAAAATAGTGTCACGAGAATTAGAAGACAAGCCATATACTGGGAGAAAATATTTGCAAAAGACACCTTTGATGAAGGACTGTTATCTGTAATATCTAAAGAACTCCTAAAACTCAGTGATAAGAAAACAACCTCATTAAGAAATGAGCCAAGGACCTTAACAGACACCTCACTAAAGAAGATACACTGATGGTAAATAAATATATGAAAAGATGCTGCATGTCATATGTCATCAGGGATATGCAAATTAAAACAAAAATGAGATACCACTGCATACCTATTAGATTAGCCAAAATTCTATTATTCATAATTGCCAAAATTTGGACACTACCCAGCTGTCCTTTAGTAGGTGAGTGCATAAACAAACTTTGGTATATCCAGACAATGGAATATTATTCAGCACGAAAAAGAAATGAGCTATCAGGCCATGAAAAGGCATGAGGGAACCTGAAATGCATATTACTGAGTAGAAGAAGCCAATCTGAAAAGGCTACATGTTATATGAATCAACCATATGACATCTAAAAAAGGCAAAACTGTGGAGACTATAAAATAAAAGATCAATTGTGTGGGGAAGGAGGAAGGGATGAATAGCTGGAGTACAGAGGGTTTTGAGGCAGTAAAAATACTGTTTGATATTATGATATATGTCATTATACATTCATCCAAGGGCATAAAATGGACAGCACCAGGAATGGACCCTATGGTAAACTGTGGACTTTGGATGATTATAATGTGTCAATGCAGGTTCATGCTTGGTAAATAAATGTGCCACTGTGGTGTGGGATGTTGATAGTGGGGGAGGCTGTGCATGCGTTGGGGCTGGGTGTATATGGGAAATCTCTGTCCCTTCCTCTCAATTTTGTTGTGAACCTAAAACTGCTCTATTAAAACAGGTCTTTAAAAAAAAGATAAAAGGAAAAGGAGTGTCAGCTGGCAGCTCTGATGCTTTGAGTGGCTCAGTGCATTGCATAGCATGGCCATATGTTGCAAAATGATAAAGTATGAAAGACATTGCTGATTTAATGATAAAGTTGGTGGTAATAGGTAAAGAGGGACTATTCTTGAAAATAAGCTAGAGCTAAAACTGGATATTTAGATTTTATCGCTAGTTTAAAATGATTTGATTATTGGAATTCCTGTGTGAAAAATTACTTTGTTATTGCAAACTTTGCCTAAATTGCTTTTATAATAGACTCTAATGCAGTTGATTTTAAAATGTACATCTTTGTTTCTTAGGACCAGAATTCACATAAATAGATTCTATTTTTAGAATCACTGATCTCTTTAGAGATACTGTGAATCTATTAATTTTTGAATTTAGATGCTGTTAGGAAATGAAATGGCTGGTGGTTATGAAAATGTATTTGAGAAATAAATTTGAGGACTCACATTGTGATGTTCTTAAGCTCTGCTCTCACACCTACCCAATAATATGTCCTCAGCCAGTGGGAGGTAGAATTAGTGTACCATGAGGCAGTATTATATAGTGATTAAGACTCTGAGTTTAAATCAGACAGACTTGGGTACAGATACCCTCCTACCACTAACTAGTTATCCTAACATTACAGCATATCATTTTCATTGCCGAACTCCAGTTCTTTATCTATAAAAACGGGGCTCATCGTAGCTTTTATGAATATTATGGTGGAGAGTAAATAAGAAAATGTACATCAAGCCATTAGCGCAGTGCTAAATAAATAGTAGGCACTAGGAAATGGTACACATTGTGGTGGTCATTATTCCTAGGTTAAGATTTTTTAAAGTATTGTGGAAACAGTTTAACTGTATGTCCTTACATTTGGAATTTAATTATGTCTCTAACTTTGTAAATCAGATGAAGATGGGAGAGGGCACTGTGATTTTTACATAACAGTTCAGTAGTTATGTAGGAAAATCAATTCATAAAAACAAATTTGCTTTGTGTATGATGCAGAAAATCATGATAAAAGCTGGAGGAATAACTTATAACTATAGTGAACTAGCATTAAAAAAAACCCAGGCCTGTACAAAATATTTAAATTTTATTTACTCTTTACCTAATACAAATCTGTGTTGTAGCCAATATAAAGCTCATATTTAAAAAATGAGCTTGTTTTCATACATTCCGAGAAGGATATTTTGTTTTTGATTTATATTATACCCATTTGTTTTCCGACAGGATAGGCAAAGGTTAAGAGAAATACAATTATGACTCAGTTGTAGTTTTAATAATTATTCTAATAAACTCAACAGAAAGATGTGGGATATAAAATTGTAGTTCCTTCATAATTTTAGTTATGAAAATTTACATATCAAAAGGAGACTAAAGGAAATAATATAAAAATGGTAGTAACCATGGAATTTCTACTGAGCTTTTTGGCAACCAAGGGAAAAAGGGAAATAAGGGAGATTGTAGTTTTCACAGATTAATATGTTCATCAGGAGAAAATTCTCTTTCTTCCTGGCACTGAATTATATAGGTGAAGTCACCATGTGTTTAAATTATATATAGGTGAAGTGTGTTGAATGATATCATAGTGTCTTCAGCTGTGGGTTTTTTTTTTTTCCAACTACAGTTTTAAAGAAAGAATAAAAATGTTTGACTACTTAAACAGCCCTAAGTATAGTGAAGGTTTGACACTTAATTGTAATATGGTGAAAGCCTTTCTCTTCTAACAGTTAATATATGCCAGGTAAAGACTTCCTGGTGCTCTAGGTGCTAACAGCTTGGAACCTAGGTACCTAATGTCATCTTCAGACTGCCTCTTTCAAGCCCTGTGTAGCTTTCTCAGGAACTGGAAAGCAGTTTTTCAGTGTTATGGTTGGTGCCAAAGTATAGCTTTCATGGTCATTGACAAGAGAATAAAATAAGTATTCCTTTTTTTAAAATTTAATTTAATTTAATTATGTTAGTCACCATACAGTACATCATTAGTTTTTGATGTAGTGTTCCATGATTCATTGTTTGCGCATAACACAGTGCTCCATTCAGTACTTGCCCTCTTTAATACCCATCACCAGGCTAACTCATCCCCCCACCCCCTTCCCTCTAAAACCCTCAGTTTGTTTCTCAGAGTCCATAGTCTCTCATGGTTCATCTCTCCCTCTGACTCCCCCCCTTCATTTTTCCCTTCCTTCTCCTAATGTCCTCCATGCTATTCCTTATGTTCTGCAAATAAGTGAAACCATATGATAATTGACTTTCTCTGCTTGACTTATTTCACTTCGCATAATCTCCTCCAGTTCCATCCATGTTGATGTAAAAGTTGGGTATTCATCCTTTCTGATGGCTGAGTAATATTCCATTGTATATATGGACCACATCTTCTTTATCCATTCATCTGTCGAAGGGCATCTCGGCTCTTTCCACAGTTTGGCTATTGTGGACATTGCTGCTATGAACATTGGGGTGCATATGGCCCTTCTTTTCACTACATCTGTGTCTTTGGGGTAAATACCCAGTAGTGCAATTGCTGGGTCATAGGGTAGCTCTATTTTTAAATTTTTGAGGAACCTCCACACTGTTTTCCAAAGTGGCTGTAACCAACTTGCATTCCCACCACATGAAAAAATGTTCATCATCATTAGCCATCAGGGAAATTTAAATCTTTTTTTTTTTTTTAAGAGATTTTATTTATTTATTTTAGAGACAGAGAGCCTGCATTTGATCAAGTGGGCAGGGGGAGGCACAGAGGGAGAGGGAGAGAGAGCCTGAAGCAGACACCCTGCTGAGCATGGAGCCCCACACTGGCTCAGTCTCACAACCCCGAGATTATGACCTGAGCCGAAATCACGAGTTGGACACTTAACTGACTTGAGCTACCCAGGCACCCCTCTTTTTTTTTTTTTTTTTTTTTAAGATTTATTAATTTTAGAAGAACGCGTATGCGTGTGCACCCATGGGAGGAGGGGCAGAGGGAGAGAGTCTCAAGCAGACTCCCCAGTGAGCATGGAGCCTCACCCAGGACTCAACCCCACCATCCTGAGATTATGACCTGAGCCGAAACCAAGAGTCAGATGCTTAACTGACTGAGCCACCCAAGTGCCCCTTAAAATAGGTATTTCTTAATCAGATGTCAATGCTTTCTCAGCGTGCAACATGGTCTCTTTTGTGAGCTATTTTGTACTTGGATTTTTTAAAAGGGGAGTAGGTCTTTAGACTTTATTTTTTCAGTTTCAGAGATTTAGAATCCCAAATGATTTAAATTGTGGATGAAGTTAAAGAGAAAATATACTTCTCAAATTTTGCTTCGTAGTAGAAGTAAAGATTTAATGTCAAACTCCTGCGGATTGCTGGTACAAATTGGGCACTTTCTCAGCAAATTATAAGTTGAATTTTATTCTTGTATTGATCTTCAGGGACAGAGAAAAAGACCGAATCAATACTTAGATTAATTCACTTAAAATAACTCTACTTGAGTCCTTTGTTATGGATACATTATAATCCCTTGAAGTAAAATCCATAATTATTTTACCTTTTGCCTGACAGTAATGTTACCTTAACCTGAAGAAATTATTCAGACCCTCTTACTATTTTCTAATGTATAATATTAGGAACAGTGGCTGCCTTTCACACCTTTTTAGCGGCCAGGCAGCTTCACAGTATTGAAGAGAATAAGATCTGAGCCCTGTCCAGGCCATTTGCTCACTTTGTCCTTGAGCATGTTATTGGAAGTTTTCTGAGGCTCCATTTGATCCGCTGTAAATGGAGATAACGCTCACCTCACACGGATGCTGTAAACATAGGTAACGTGTGGGCATGCCTACAAGCATGTTTCCGCGATGGCTGTAATAATGTGTGGAATGTGGCAACCGTCCTGTGTTCCCAGCCCCAGGCACTTGGTGCCAGGACTTCCCTATGGCTGGGGGTCACAGGGAATTCACAGGCAGGCTTGGGTGAATCTTGGGAATATTTTAACTGACTACATGTTGCCATTTGACATGAGGGAACCAGACTGTATGTAACATTTTATAAGCCAAGTTCAAAGGAGTAGATGTTTGCCAAAGCTTTTTGTAAGGCTAGGTCCTTTTTCTACAGTTAGTATCTTTTTCAGTTGGGCCTCAGGTCAGCTCTCTCTGATATTTTAACAACTCATATGCCATTGCAAACATAGTAATTTCAGGAAAGCCTGAAGAGGAGACTTGATTCTTCTTTCCATGTGTCCCAGTTGGGCTCTTCTCCTATTAGACTTTTGGCACTTATAGAATATTTTAAAAAGTCCCTGCTATGAAATGGAAAGAGCCTACAAGACCTACAGGTTAGGCTCACAAAGTTCCATCTGGGGCTCTTGATGTATACACATCCTCAGTTGAACCCCTTATGTGTGCTCTTGTCCTTTGTCTGAATCTTAAATTGCATAAACTTTACTTCGCAGACACAAAGGAAGCCCTGTGTTTTCTGCATTCCAGGCACTAAGGTTGTGAAGAAGAAGCGGATGCCTCAGGGCCACTTTGTATGTAGGAAAAGATGAGATTATAGTAGGGCGTGCCATCCGTAATAAAGACCTTTGAGCAGGAAAAACAAAGGAGCGGAAAACCAGTGGGCAGGAAGCCATGGTTGGACATGTTTTTAAATTTTCTGCCAGGACAACTCATCTTTGCTCTGTTTTAATATTCCTTCTACTTTGGCCCTTACTTCAACGATGTCTTTTTTTGTGAAGAAATCAGTTATCTTTTTCATCTCCAAGTATTCACTCTCATCCTCTAAATACCAGTTAAATCTGGTATGGGAAGTGAACCACCCTTCATGTCTCTGTAAGGGGTGGAGCAGATGGGAGCCTTTGTGTGTGACCAGATCCAACCAGACCCTTTTCCATCCTTGGCAGTTCAGAGCACTGAGCTCTGGAAGGCTTTGCTCTGTTCTCTTGTGATTTGTCTTGAAAACTTATGTTTAGAACATGATCCTTCCCATTGGTCCTTTATTGAAAGGGATCACAGCTTTTTATAATTGAAGGGTGGCATGGTGTCTTTAGGTATGCTTTTTAAATGTTTTTTAAAAAATCACTCTCAGAGGGGAGGAAAAATAATTTCCCTTCTACCCTTCTGAGTTCTTAGCTGAGACCCTGTAATAAATGACAGATTAACATGAAAAAAAGTGTTGATTAACATGTATACCTCATGTACACATGGGAGATACCCAGGAAAAAATGGGTAACTTAAAGATGTAGCTGTAGAATTTAGGATTATATTCCATCTTAACAGGGAAAAAGGAGTGGGGCTGTAGGCCTCTTACAGAGAATAAGTGATTTTTAGGAATGATGGATCAGCCCATAGAAGAATAGTTGAGAGATATGAGATTGTGACACGGTCTGTCTAGTCTGACTGGGTGTAGTGTGGACTTCAAGACTGTTCTTTTGTGATAAGAGTCCGTCCTCCCTGGTTGATGAAACTCCCAGGGAGGGGACTTAGATAATTGAGTTCCTTTTGGAGGACCTGTCTTTTTTTAGGTAGATAAGGGAAGTTCAGAGAAAGCCTCTCCTTGCACTTGACTATTTTCAGGTGTCTACAGCTCAAGATAGTACATGAAAGTGGCATATTTTGGGGTGGCATATTCTGCTGATCCTTTACACTAAACAATCTGACTTTTAAAATTAGAATATTTGAAAGCCCTCTTGGAATGAAGCATGTCTTATTTCAGGCTTAATTTCTTAGACATATATAGGAAAAATATATATATATATAAAAAATCTGGAAATTTTATAGTAAATGTTATACTCTACCCCTCATCTCTCCCTCCCCCCACCACAACAACAGCACAACACAACACATCAAACTTACGCAGTCACACATACTCCCTAGTTGCAGGCCTCCCCAGAGTGGTGGCATTTATAGTGACCATAAACTCTTCTTTTTTTCCTAATAAAATTTATAGATGGTTTCCTTTTTTTGCCCTTGCATGAGTTAGACAGAACTACTTCCTTACTGTTGGTTGAAAATAAGATCCCCATCCATTGTCCAGATTACATTAGGGTAGCTCCTAGTTGACACAGAAATATATTACGTGTTTTAATATGACACCCATAATTAATAAGTCAGTGATAAGAACTTTCGTGTAAGGGTAAAAAAAGCACATAAATCATTTTCATGCTATAGGAGTTTCAGTCAGTCCCATAGTATTTTCAGTCCTAGTTTATCTTCTTGAGACTTCTGGGGGTCTCTGACCCCTCACTTACACTAGTCCACAGAACTCCCTCTGGTTCCTGTTCCAAATGCTTCTTCCTTTCCTCGGTCTTCCTTCATATCTTTGATAGCTTTGGACTAAGTCCATGTTAGTGGAGGTAGAGCAACACAGTAAAATCCTTGGACCACCTCTCTCCCCTTTCTCTGGACCTCTGCAGGGAAAGGTAGGGTCACATTACTGGTCGATGCTTGTGGCCCACAGGTCATGTCCTGGAGGTACTTAGGGAGAGGTTGGATGTCAGCTGATGAGAGGAGATGACACTGGGCCTGTGTGTGCCCGCTGCTCGTCCCCGGCAGGTGCCCTCATCCCACAGCCTCTGGAACCAGCATGTCCATGAGGGCGTGCAGCCAGAATGTAAATCCAAGTCTCTATCCAAAACTCATGCTCTTTGCTTTTCATAGCAGGGACTTTTTAAAATATTCTTTACAAAATCTCTTCTTCTTTTGTTCAAAAACAAAAGTTTGGGCAAGTCATTCACAGGAAAATAGGAAGAGATGATTTTTCCCCCCTGGAATTAACAGTGAAATCTGTATGTAATTTAGAGCTAAGTATACACATATTCTGGGTGGGTGTTCATTTCCTAAAGGAGAATGTGATCTAAAAGGTTTGGAGACCACTGCTCTAAGCCCTAGTTGCCCCACCTGTACAACGAGAATACTACTTCTCTGCTCTTGGAGTTGTTTGTGGATTCAGTATGACCATCTTTGTGAAGGTTTTAGACTGTGTTGGTGCAGAGAAAGTGCTCAGTAACAAGAAGCTTCGTTACATGTTGTGAATCTTGATGGTATTTTCAGTGATTTATTTTCATCCTGAGGTAGAGATACTTAATATTCACTAGTATCAGGAAATGTTTTTTTCATGTATCAGTCCACTTACTTGGAATCCTACTTCAGTTGGTTTTGAACCTCTTAGATTGGGAAAGTGTCACTGCAGTAAACAAAACTTGTACCCAGACAGGGAGGTAGACACTGCCTTGTAATGAGAATCACCTATTTGTGTGTGTAATGACTTACGTATATGGTAAAGAGAGCACTTAAAATTCATACAGTACAGGTACTTTTCAAATCTGGAAAAGATTAGTTTTATGGAGCTATTTTACTAATTTTTAGATGTTAAAGTAAGTATAGATGACATGGTATATCGTGCTTTGATTTTGAAAGAGAATCTTTGTTGTTTAAATTCTAATATACCTTGTTATTTTATTCCTGCTGTTTTAGGGAATACCTTGGTAAACAGCTCCAATCTGAGCAGCCCCAGACCGCTGCTGCCCGAAGCTGAACGTGCCCTCCAGCCTCAGAATCTCCACTCTTCACATTTTACCTGGGACGGAGTACCTGGAGTATGAATCTCAGTAGTTAGGGTCAGGAGCAAATAATTGTCCATTTTACTTAAAGTTTTCTTCTGTTGTGTCGCTTTTCCCTATGCTGATTTTCGTTGAACGTGTTTGCCCACTAAGCTGTATAAAAGTAGGTGTTTTCTGTTGCTAAGGAAATGATTAACTGTTACATACACCGCTTGTAATTTCTGTATTTATTGTTCTCTGGAAATGAGTATAGTTATTAAAGGATTCTCACTTCAAAAAGGTTTTGCTCTTGTTCCTCACTCGAACTTTAACAAAAATCATCTATTTTCCTAGCCTAATTGAGAGAATTATTGCAAAGTAGTGAATGGTAAGTAAATGTTTTCAAATTCTACGTATCTGTATCCATCCATCTACCCATCCATCCACCCATCCGTTCATGCACATGTACACATTGCAGCGATCCTCTGCTAATATTTAAAGAACTTTAACATTTTAAAGAAATTTTTAATGTAATGCTGTGGTCCAAAAGATTTGCCTGTGGAGCTCAGTAAAGAATTTTAGCTTTAGATTATTTTATTTCATTGATTTCCTTTACTTTCCTTCTTGGATTTTTGGAGCTCAAGTCTGTTTTCTTTTAATACTTTTTGGTTTCAATATTGCCAGTAGGTATTTATTTCTGTCCCCTTTCCTCTTTACTCTGGAACTACAGGCCTCAGCAGGCCATGCGTGGCATACACAGCCCCCCTCCTCCCACCCCCAAATCTGAGCCTTTTGTCTTTATTTATTTGTTTATTCTTTTGTGTTTATTCTATTTTATTATTATGTTCAGTTAGCCAACATATAGTACATCATTAGTTTTTGATGTGTGGTGTTCAACGATTGAATATTGTTTTATTTTCAGCATAGAGATCCTATGGGAAAAGTTATTTGAGATAATGGATGTTTTTCTTTGTTAGTGACTTCATGTTACTGAATGGTTTCTTTTAAAGACTTGACTTCATATTTGCCAAGAAAATAGGAAGTCTGGGGATGCCTGGGTGGCTCAGTCAGTTGAGCGGCTGCCTTCGGCTCAGGTCATGATCCCAGGGTACTGGGATCGAGCCCGCATCGGGCTCCCTGCTCAGCGGAGAGCCTGCTTCTCCTTCTCCCTCTGTCTGCCGCTCTGCCTACTTGTGCTCTCTCTCTATCGCTGTTAAATAAATAAAAATCTTTAAAAAAAAAAAAGGAAAATAGGAAGTCTGATCAAACCAATTTTCTTTTTCTTTCTTTTCTTTCTTTCTCTCTCTCCTTTCCTTCCTTCCTTTCTCTCCCTCCCTCCCTCCCTCCCTCTCTTTCTTTCTTTTAAACATTTTATTCATTTATGTGAGAGAGAGAGAGAGAGAGAACATGAGCAGGAGGAGAGGGGCAGAGGGAGAAGAAGAAGAAGCAGACTCCCTGTTGAGCAGGGAGCCCGATGCAGGGCTCAATCCCAGGACCATGAGATCATGACCTGAGCCGAAGGCAGACGCTTAACCAACTGAGCCACTCAGGTGTCCCAAGCCAATTTTTTCTTGACTGAAAGTTTTCTAAATTGCTTAGACCTAGATATTTTTACTTCTCAAAACATAGAAAAACAAGAGACAGAACTTTTCTCTGTGATAATTACAGATTCTGCATTAGCAGAGGATCAGTTTTCATGTTAATGTAATGCTCTGTAAGGTTATTAGGTTGTCTAAGATACTCAATTTCAAGTTGAGAGTGCAGTTTTCTGAATTTCATAAGAGCACATTGTTCGATGTCATACATTCTGATTTTAGTTTCATTTTGCATAAATTCTAAAGTAAATTTGAATGACATTCTGATGGAAATTATTAATGCTTTAATTCCTGAGAAATGCTTTTGGACATGGGAAGCAGTACTCCCATGTCCTCATATTTTAATTATTATCCTGTATATTAAAATTATCTCTAGGTACCTTTTTCTCCTTCAAATCTTTCCATTCAGCTTATAGAACTTATTTCTAAGAATTACAAAAACAATTTTTTTCTTTGCTTAATGCTTTTAACATTCAATGACTAAATCCGCCTAAAATTTTAATACCACTTGATGTTCAACTAAACTGCAAACACCTGACAGAGTAGACTTATACATTTGACAAACAGATAGTAGTTAAAGCTTATAAATCTAATCAGGCGTACGTTTAGTAGAAACAATTTTGTTAAGCATTTTAAAAACATCTTTAAAAATAGCCTAAACAAAGAGCACAATGATTACAAAATTTGTTAATCCATCTAAATAAACGCAATTTATACAGTGTCATCAACTACAGGATTAAATAATTTCATCAGTTTCGCTGTACTTATTTATATGTATTTTTTAAAATTTTATTATGTTAATCACCATACATTACATCATTAGTTTTTGATGTAGTGTTCCATGATTCATTGTTTGCATATAACACCCAGCGCTCCATTCAGTACGTGCCCTCTTTAATACCCATCACCAGGCTAACCCCTCCCCCCAACCCTCTCCCCACTAGAACCCTCAGTTTGTTTCTCAGAGTTCATAGTCTCTCAGGTTCGTCTCACCCTCCAATTCCCGCCCCCTTCATTTATCCCTTCCTACATTTTTTTTAACATACAATGTATTATTTGTTTCAGAGGTACAGGTCTGTGATTCAACAGTCTTAGACAATTTACAGTGCTCACCATAGCACATACTCTCCCCAGTATCTTATCACCCAGCCACCCCAACCCTCCCACCCCCCACCACTCCAGCAACCCAGTTTGTTTCCTGACATTAGGAATTCCTCATATCAGTGAGATCATATGATACATGTCTTTCTCTGATTGACTTATTTCGCTTCGCATAATACCCTCTAAGTTCCATCCATGTAGTTGCAAATGGCAAGATCTCGGTGTTTTTTGTTTTTGTTTTTTTTTTTGATGGCTGCATAATATTTCATTGTATGTATGTGTGTATATATATATATATAATATATATATATACACATACATTTACATATACATACCACATCTTCTTTATTCATTCATCTGTTGATGGACATCTTGGCTCTTTCCATAGTTTGGCTATTGGGGACAATGCTGGTATAAACATTGGGGTGCATGTACCCCTTTGGATCACTACATTTGTATCTTTGGGGTAAATACCCAGTAGTGCAATTGCTGGGTCATAGGGTAGCTCTATTTTCAAATTTTTCAGGAACCTCCATACTGTTTTCCAGAGTGGCTGCATCAGCTTGCATTCCCACCAACACTGTAGGAGGGTTCCCCTTTCTCCGCATCCCCGCCAACATCTGTCGTTTCCTGACTTGTTAATTTTAGCCATTCTGACTGGTGTGAGGTGGTATCTCATGGAGGTTTTGATTTGGATTTCCCTGATGCCGAGCAATGTTGAGCACTTTTTCATGTGTCTGTTGGTCATTTGGATGTCTTCTTTGGAAAAATGTCTGTTCATGTCTTCTGCCCATTTCCTGATTGGACTATTTGTTCTTTGGGTGTTGAGTTTGATAAGTTCTTTATAGATTTTGGATACTAGCCCTTTATCTGACACGTCATTTGCAAATATCTTCTCCCATTCTGTCAGTTGTCTTTTGGTTTTCTTGACGGTTTCCTTTGTGTGCAAAAGGTTTTTATTTTGATGAAGTCCCAATAGTTCATTTTTGCCCTTGCTTCCTTTGCCTTTGGCGATGTTTCTAGGAAGAAGTTGCTGTGCTGGGGTCGAAGAGGTTGCTGCCTGTGTTCTCCTTTAGGATTTTGATGGACTCCTGTCTCACATTGAGGTCTTTCAACCATTTGGAGTCTATTTTTGTGTGTGGTGTAAGGAAATGGTCCAGTTTCATTCTTCTGCATGTGGCTGTCCAATTTTCCCAACACCATTTGTTGAAGAGACTGTCTTTTTTTCCATTGGATATTTTTCATGCTTTGTCGAAAATTAGTTGACCATAGAACTGAGGGTCCATTTCTGGGCTCTCTATTCTGTTCTGTTGACCTATGTGTCTGTGTTTGTGCCAGTAGCATACTGTCTTGATGATGACAGCTTTGTAATAGAGCTGGAAGTCCGGAATTGGAATGCCACCGCTTTGCTTTTCTTTTTCAACATTCCTCTGGCTATTTGGAGTCTTTTCTGGTTCCATACAAATTTTAGGATTATTTGTTCCATTTCATTGAAAAAAATGGATGGTATTTTGATGGGGATTGCATTAAATGTGTAGACTGCTCTAGGTAGCATTGACATTTTCACAATATTTATTCTTCCAATCTATTGGTGAGCATGGATTGTTTTTCCATTTCTTTGTGTCTTCCTCAGTTTCTTTCATGAGTATTTTATACTTTTATGAGTACAGATACTTTGCCTCTTGGTTAGATTTATTCCTAGGTATCTTATGGTTTTGGGTGCAATTGTAAATGGGATCGACTCCTTAATTTCTCTTCTGTCTTGTTGGTGTATAGAAATGCCACTGATTTCTTTGCATTGATTTTATATAATGCCACTTTACTGAATTCCTTTGTGAGTTCTAGCAGTTTTAGGGTGGAGTCTTTTGGGTTTTCCACATAAAGTATATCATCTGCAAAAAGTGAGAGTTTGACTTCCTCTTTGCCAATTCAGATGCCATTTATTTCTTTTTGTTGTCTGATTGCTGTGGCTAGGACTTCTAGTACTATGTTGAATAGCAGTGGTGAGAGTGGACATCCCTGCCATATTCCTGACCTTAAGGGGAAAGCTCTGTTTTTCCCCATTGAGAATGATATTCTCTGTGGGTTTTTCATAGATGGCTTTTATGGTATTGAGGTATGTACCCTCTATCCCTATACTCTGAAGAGTTTTGATCAAGAAAGGATGCTGTACTTTGTCAAAAGCTTTTTCTGCATCTATGGAGAGGATGATATGGTTCTTGTTATTTCTTTTATTAATGTATTGTATCACATTGATTGATTTGCGGATGTTGAACCAACCTTGCAGCCCAGGAATAAATCCCACTTGGTTGTGGTGAATAATCCTTTTAATGTATGTTGGATCCTATTGGCTAGTATTTTGGTGAGAATTTTTGCATCCATGGGTTCATCAGGGATATTGGTCTGTAATTCTCCTTTTTGATGGGGTCTTTGTCTGATTTTGGGATCAAGGTAATGCTGGCCTCATAAAATGAATTCAGAAGTTTTCCTTCCATTTCTATTTTTTGGAACAGTTTCAGAAGAATAGGTATTAATTCTTCTTGAAATGTTTGGTAGAATTCCCCTGGGAAGCCATCTGGCCCTGGGCTCTTGTTTTTGGAAGATTTTTGATGACTGCTTCAATGTCCTTAGTGGTTATAGGTCTGTTCAGGTTTTCTATTTCTTCCTGGTTCAGTTTTGGTAGTTGATACATCTCTAGGAATGCATCCATTTCTTCCAGATTATCTAATTTGCTGGCATAGAGTTGCTCATAATATGTTCTTATAATTGTTTGTATTTCTTTGGTGTTGGTTGTGATCTCTCCTCTTTCATTCATGATTTTGTTGATTTGGGTCATTTCTCTTTTTGGTAAGTCTGGCCAGGGGTTTATCAATTTTGTTAATTCTTTCAACAAACTAGCTCCTAGTTTCGTTGATCTGTTCTACTGTTCTTTTGGTTTCTATTTCATTGATTTCTGCTCTGATCTTTATTATTTCTCTTCTCCTGCTGGGTTTAGGCTTTATTTGCTGTTCTTTCTCCAGCTCCTTTAGGTGTAGGGTTATGTTGTGTATTTGACACCTTTCTTGTTTCTTGAGAAAGGCTTGTATTGCTCTGTACTTTCCTCTTAGGACCGCCTTTGCTGCATCCCTAAGATTTTGAACTGTTGTGTTTTCATTTTCATTTGTTTCCATGCACTTTTTAAATTCTTCTTTAATTTCCTGGTTGACCCATTCATTCTTAAGTAGGATGCTCTTTAGCCTCCATGTATTTGAGTTCTTTCCAACTTTCCTCTTATGATTGAATTCTAGTTTCAAAGCATTGTGGTCTGAAAATATGCAGGGAATGATCCCAATCTTTTGGTACCGGTTGAGACCTGATTTGTGGCCTAGGATGTGATCTATTCTGGAGAATATTCCATGGGCACTAGAGAGGAATGTGTATTCTGTTGCTTTGGAATGGAATGTTCTGAATATATCTGTGTAGTCCATTTGCTCCAGTGTGTCATTTAAAGTCTTTATTTCTTTGCTGATCTTTTGCTTAGGTGATCTGTCCATTTCAGTGAGGGGGGTAATGTCCCCACTACTATTGTATTGTTTTCGATGTGTTTCTTTGCTTTTGTTATTAATTGCCTTATATAATTGGCTGCTCCCATGTTAGGGGCATAGATATTTACAATTGTTAGATCTTCTTGTTGGATAGACCCTTTAAGTATGATATAGTGTCCTTCCTCATCTCTTATTGTAGTCTTTGGTTTAGAATCTACTTTGTCTGATATAAGGATTGCCACCCCAGCTTTCTTTTGGTGTCCATTAGCATGGTAAATGGTTTTCCACCCCCTCACTTTCAATCTGGGGGTGTCATTGGGTCTAAAATGAGTCTCTTGCAGACAGCATATCGATGGGTCTTGTTTTTTTATCCAATCTGATAGCCTGTGTCTTTTGATGGGGGCATTTAGCCCATTTACATTCAGGGTAACTATTGAAAGATAGGAATTTAGTGCCATTGTATTGCCTATGAGGTGACTGTTCTGTATATTGTCTGTGTTTTTTTCTGGTCTATGTTACTTTTAGGCTCTGTCTTTGCTTAGAGGACCCCTTTCAATATTTCTTGTAGGGCTGGTTTCGTGTTTGCAAATTCCTTTAGTTTTTGTTTGTCCTGGAAGCTTTTTATCTCTCCTTCTATTTTCAATGACAGCCTAGTTGGATGTAGTATTTTTGGCTGCCTTTTTTTCTCATTTAGTGCTCTGACTATATCCTGCCAGTCCTTTCTGGCCTGCCAGGTCTCTGTGCATAGGTCTGTTGCCAATCTAATGTTTCTACCATTGTATGTTACAGACCTCTTGTCCCAAGGTGCTTTCAGGATTTTCTCTTTGTCTCTGAGACTTGTATGTTTTACTATTAGATGTCGGGGTGTTGACCTATTTTTATTGATTTTGAGGGGGGTTCTCTGTGCCTCCTGGATTTTGATGCCTGTTTTCTTCCCCAAATTAGGGAAGTTCTCTGCTATAATTTGCTCCAGTATACGTTCTGCCCCTCTCTCTCTCTCTTCTTCTGGGATCCCAATTATGCTAATACTGTTTTGTCTTATCACTTATCTCTCAGATTCTGCCCTTGTGATCCCATAGTTGTTTATCTTTCTTTTTCTCAGCTTCTTTATTTTCCATCATTTTGTCTTCTCTATCACTAATTCTCTCTTCTGCCTCATTTATCCTCGCAGTTAGAGCCTCCATTTTTGATTGTACCTCATTAATAGCCTTTTTGATTTCAACTTGGTTAGATTTTAGTTCTTTTAGTTCTCCAGATAAGGTTTCTCTAGTATCTTCCATGCTTTTTTCAAGCCCAGCTAGTATCTTTATAATCGTCATTCTGAACTCTAGTTCCAACATCTTACTAATGTCCCTATTGATTAGGTCCCTGGCAGTCGGTCCTGCCACTGTTCTTTTTTTTTTGAGTGAGTGTTTCCACCTTGTCATTTTGTCCAGAGTAGAATAGATGAATGAGAGAATAAAATGCTAACAGGGTAACAATGACCCCAGAAAAATATACACTAAACAAATTAGAAGAGACTTAAAACTGGGGGAAAAGAAAGGGAAAGAAAAAAGAAAAGAAAAAGATTAAAAAATAATATGATCAAATATGATCAGGCTGGTGAATAGAACAGTGCCACACACCAGATTTTGGGCGTATTTTGGTCTGTTAGAAGAAACTGCCTCCCAAAATTTTAAAGAAAGAAAAACTTATATATATACAAAAATAAGGGTAAATATGATGAAGGGATGGAATATGATTGTAAAGATGAAAATTATAAAAGATTTTATAAAAGGAATTGATAAGTTGTTAAAACAAGAAAGAAGAGAAATTAAAAAAAAAAGAATTTGATCAGGCGGGAGACTAGTACAAAGCCATACACTAGAGATTTAGGGTGTATTTTGGTCTGTTAGAAGCAACTGTATCTCAAAATTTTAAAGAGAGAACAACTTATATATATATATCAAAAATAAGGTTAACTACTATGGACGGATAGAATATGACTCTAAAAATGAAAAATGAAAAAGAATTTTAAAAAGGGGATTGATAAGATGTTCGTTGAAAACGGGAAAAAAAATTAAAAGAAAAAAAGAAAAAAATTAAAAAAAAATTAACTTTCAAAGACTAGAGAATCATGGGAAAAAGGCCATGAATTCTATGTGCAGTATTCCCCTAGCGCTGGAGTTCTACCGTTCTCATTGATCAGTAAACTTGGTCTTGGCTGGCTGTTCTTGCTGATCTTCTGGGGGTGGGGCCTGTTGCAGTGATTCCTAAATGTCTTTGCCGGAGGCGGAATTGCCCCGCCCTTGCTGGGGCCGGGCTAAGTAATCTGCTCGGGTTTGCTCTCATGAGCTTTTGTTCCCTGCAAGCTTTCCGTAGGGCTTTGGACAGTGAGGGTGAAATGGCGGCCTTCCAATCTCTGGTCTGGAGGGGCCGAGAGCTCGGGTCCCCACTCCTCAGTGAGCCCCCCAGAGAAAAGCAGTCAGTCACTCCCTTCTCCCCGTTCTCCGGCCGCACTCTGTGCTCACCCAGCCTATGACCAAGTGTTTCTATTTCTGGCACCGACCCGGTGGGGAGTCTCCAAACCCAGCAGATCCCTGTGGTGCGCTCCCGTGCTGCTCCTCCCAGGGGAGGAAGAGGAGTCTCCCCGGATCTGCTGCTTGTTGGGTCCCTGCTGGAGGAGCAGGGGCCTGACTGTGCCGTGGATCCGTTTATGGCAACCCCGAGCTGAGAGCCCGCGCCTCGGCTCTGTCTTTGCAGCCGGCTTCCCCACTCGGATACCTGGGAGCTCTGCCGCACTCAGGCACCCTTGGTCTTTCTGTGACTCCAAGGGCCCTGAGACCACACTGTCCCAGTGAGGGTTCCTCCCCCCGCTTAGCCACTGGAGTGACGTCCCTCAGCAGAGCTGACTTCTAAAAGTTCCGATTTTGTGCTCTGCTGCTCTATCACTTGCCGGTAGCGGCTGACGGAGACCCCCTCCCCCACCGTCTATCTCCCGAATATCACCTCGGATTCACTTCGCACGTCCTACCTTCCAGAAAGTGGTCGCTTTTCTGTTCAGAGAGTTGCTGCTATTCTTTTCTTTGATCTCCTGTTGAGTTCGTGCGTGTTCTGAATGGTTTGATCCCTATCCAGCTGAATTCCCGGGACCAGATGAAATTTAGGTCTCCTATGCCTCCGCCATCTTTCTCCTCCTCTATTTTTATGTCTTTTTTTTTTTTTTTTTTTTTTTAATTTTTTTTTTTTTTTTTTTTTTTTTTGAGAGACAGAGAGAGAGACAGAGGTAGAGGGAGAAGCAGGCTCCCCGCGGAGCAGGGAGCCCGATGCGGGACTCAATCCCAGGACCCTGGGATCATGACCTGAGCCGAAGGCAGACGCTTAACCGACTGAGCCACCCAGGCGTCCCTATTTTTATGTCTTTTTAAGAATCCTTTTGTGTTTCATTGGCTATCAGTCTGTTCTCAATTTGTGAAAAATAATTTCACTAAAAGTTGAAATATATTAGAAAAAGTTGGTATAAGATTCAGGTATTATTGGATTTCTTGTTGAGGGCACAGTAGATTCTATAAAGTTTGAGAGAAAACTCAAGTAAACCAATTTTTAAAGTATCATGCATTAATCATTTATAATAAAATTAACCTGAGTAGGTATGCACAGTAATTTTACAAAAAAAACCCCCAAAAACCTGAATTTCAGATCTTGAGAGATATATACACAATCACATTAAAAGGAGAATGAAATAATATCTTGTTCCTCTGGAAAACTCCTCTTGTGGGGATCTTGTTGACCCTTATATTTTAAAATTTTGGCAAGGCCTTCCCATTGACAGGTGAAGCCTGGTCCCTCACAATGCACCAGGCCAGTCACAAGTATCAGATTGATAGAATATATCCAATTAAAAAAAGACTCCTTTCCTTCCTATTTAGCATGGTAGAGTAATTGAGGTTAATTTCCATATAATTAAAATTTAAATAATTTTGTAACCTCTAGCTGTCAAATCTTGGAAAGCTCAGAGCCAAGTTTTGATGCTTTTGATTTATTTGATAATTACTTAAAAGGTTCTCTGTTCTCATTCTTTGCCTTTGAAAATAGAGAATATTTGAGACTAGATTTTGAAACCATTCAATGTTAGTAGGTGTCAAAGTTATTTTCCAAATCTGAACCTTATGATGAAATCACTTTTAAGTTTGAAATTTCTCTCTTGTTTTGCTGTACAAAATGTTCTGTTCTGATTAAGAGATGTGGCTCCTTTAACGTTCCAAACAAGGTCCCAGTGGAAAAGTCAGAAAGACAAATGAGCTACAAATAATGTTACTTCATTTATGCAAAGCTGACCCCAAGTTCACATTCTCTTTCAGTTTTTAGCTTCTAGTGGTTCTAGATAGTTTACCTTCCAGTATCCATCTATGTCATTGTCTTTTTTCCCTCCCAAACGAAGAAAGAAAGTATCAGGGAACTTGGTTGAAAGAACCAATGTACAAAGATTACTGAATAACAGGTAGAAAGAAAATATTTGTAAGAATAGCACAGAGGTTGAAGGGGGTGGAAATGGAATTACACTCTTGTAAGGTTCTTACATTATGCATGAGATGGTGTAACATGAATATAGACTATGATGAATTTAAAGGATGCATATATAATTCCCCAGAACAGCCACTGAAACAATAAGCTAAGAGAAGGCTAAGGAGCCATTAGTGAAGATAAAATGAAATACTCAAAATACTTGACTAACCCAAAAGATGGCGGGAGAGGAAGAACAAGGAGGAGGCACAGAGAGTAAATAGCAAGAAAACGGATTTAACCCAACAAGAACTACATTCACGGAAGAGGTCTGGGACTCCCGCCCTTCTGTGTACATCCAGAACTTTAACTCTTCAGTGCTACCACATCCAGGAAGCCCATTGCATCCGGTTCCAAGATTTGGGAAGAGGGTGTGTTCTGGAGAGTTGGGTGGCTGGTTGCTATCACCTCCTCTCATCTACCCCTTTGTGGGCTATTAGTGGAGGAGAAAAGCAGACATTGAAGTTAGTTACCATTTGTCCAGCTTCCGAAATTTTCATGATCGCATTGGCTGGGATCTCTTTGGTTGTCTCTGCCTTTGTGGGTTTATTCCTTTTGATTTATTTTTGTTCGTTTGTTTATTCCTTTTTTAATCCTTTGTAGCCTTTTGCATGGGGGTGGGAAAAAAGCAGAGATAAATGTTTGTGTTTATTTATTTTTTAAAGATTTCATTTATTTATTTGAGAGAGAGAGTGAGAGAGAGCACAAGGTGGGGGGGGGCGGCAGGCAGAGGGAGAGAAAGAAGCAGTCTCCCCGCTGAGCAGGGCGCTGATGCTGGGCTTGATCCTAGGACTCTGGGATCATGACCTGAGCGGAAGACACTTACCCCCGACTGAGCCACCCAGGCACCCAAATGTGTGTGTTTAGAACATTCACTATATTTAACCTAAAGTCCCCAAAGTGGTATTTTTAATCAAAGTTGACATGTAAAGTTCGTTTGAGAATGGACTGGGATTAAATTTGGGAGTAAGAGGACAGATATGCCAGAGTGTATAGACTCAGAGCTAGAAGGATTTTAGAGTCTGTTCTAACAATGCTTACCATCTGAAGTGAGAATTCAAATTTGTATTAGTGTAAAGGATTGAAAACAGATTGTAATCATTACATGGGATTATTTTAGCTGGCATCATAGACAGATGGATATCCTGCCTCTTCTTGATTAATACCAGCAACAGGCAACCTGCTTTATTGCAAAGAGCTCTAGTTAGAATGTTTTCTCCCTCTGAGCCAGTATCAGTTTGTAGTAATTTTCAGCATTTGAGCCAAATATTTGGAATAACAGAACAAGTCTGATCCTTCAGGTTCAACTTTCTTTTAAAAATGTTCATTCTAAAATAATAACTCTTTGTCATTTGAAATGTTTCTGTTTGAATGCTAAATATTCTGGATCACATTTTGACCTAGAAAGTTGAAGCAAACAGGTGTCACGTGGCCCTCCCCCTGGGCAGCCTAGACATCAGGAGGAACTGTCTGGAGAAATGATTGCAGAAGTGAAGTCTTGCGGGCGCCTGGGTGGCGCAGTTGGTTAAGTGACTGCCTTCGGCTCAGGTCATGATCCTGGAGTCCCGGGATCGAGTCCCGCATCGGGCTCCCTGCTCGGCAGGGAGTCTGCTTCTCCCTCTGACCCTCCTCCCTCTCATGCTCTCTGTCTCTCATTCTCTCTGTCTCAAATAAATAAATAAAATCTTTAAAAAAAAAAAAAAAGAAGTGAAGTCTTGCGTTGGTTGGTTGGTTGTCCCAAAACCACTTTAAAGGAAGGCATTTGCTAGTGTTAGAGGTGGCCCTCTAGAGAGAGCAGCTGTGCTGTGCCCTTGGTCACCACAAAAGGAGTGGTCTTGATAGGGGCTTTGTGCAGGGGTGTTGCCTTGGTGGTTCCCTGGGACCCTGTGCACCAGCACAGTTGACTGAACCCACAGGCAGCAAATAGGGAGATGGTCCAGATGTGGGGCCCAGGAGGACAGTCACTGCTCACCCAGACCTCTCTTTTGAGCCGATGGCATGTAGGATGGATAGAAGTAACAGGCAGTGAGATGACACAGACGGAAGAGTTACCTAGTGAGAGAAAGAGAGGAGAGGAGCGGACAGGTGAGTTGGGTGATAGCTGGGTGGGAGCAGCAGGGAGACAGAGAGGTGGCCGTTTGTCAGCCCAGCAGAAAACCGGTGGCCCTGGGGATCTGGGGCGCTGCTGTTGCCAGGCCCTTCCTGTGCGCTGGTGGGGCTTCTGCCTCCCTTGCTTCCCAGAGTGTACTTACCTGTTCTCATTGGCTGGTTAACCTGAGCATTCCTTCTGAAGGAGCCAGAAGCACACACTGCAGGATGCCCTCAGAGTGTGTTGTGTGGGACTTAATCCACATTAGCTGGACGAGAGGTTGGTTCAGTCAGGTTTGCACGATGGTGTGAGCTTGCCTGGACAAACAGGTTTTTGTCACTTGCAAGTGCAAGGGTCAGGATGATTTTGAAGGAAAGAGAACTTGGCAGGGCCATGGTAGAAAGTTCACAACTCCTCCTAGCCATCAAAGGGGGTTTATTCCCATGTCAACCCATCTTTCTGTCTACATGTCCGTCCGTCTACCTATTCACCCATCCTTCACTTGAATCATCTTAGTGAGGTTTTGTTTCCACTGAGACCTAAGTGCTTCCAGGACTTGGCGGTAATTATGAAGATGGACATGTTGGTCTCCATTCTTCGCAGGAATGGAGAAGGTAGAAGTTTCTGCAGATGCTGAAACTCCTGTATACAGAGCTCTATCCCAGTGAGTGTTCAGTCCGCTCGCCTCCTCAAATACGCTGTTGCAATGACTTCCAGCTCCATCCCCCGAGGAACAGTCTCCCACCCGACCCAGCAAAGGACCTCTGGCCTCCGAGTGGGCACCCCACATTCCTATTCCGTCCCAGAGGTGGCCCGGCTCTGATGGTGACCCCTGCCTGGGACCGTGGAGTTGGAATGCACGCAGAGATAGCCAAATAGTCTCAGCAGCATAACAGGCTCAGGCGCTGATTTACTTTGACATAATACTATTCATTATTTTGATGTAATTTCACACATACAGAAAAGTAGCAAGAATAGTACAAAGAACTCCCTTATGTCTCAGCTCCAGTTCATGCTGGCTTGATTATTGATATTTTAAAATACACTGTAATGTCTGGTACTGGCAGGTGAGTGATGCTCTCCTCCCCTCAGACACTTTGTAGGTTTTTCTTTTCCCTCCCAGTGTATTTCTCTAGATGAGATTTAAATCACTTCTTCAGGTTTCAAAGGAGTCCACTGAGATTTTTATGTGATTTATTTTTAATTTACATATTAATTTGGGAAGGCTCTTAGAGCACTAACTTTTCCATCCAAAAAAAATAGACTCTCCATTTAGTCAGTGTGTCTAAAGTTATTGTAGCTTCAACATACAGAGCCTACAAATTCTATTTCCACCTATTTTTTTATGTAGTTTTTGTGAAAAGGGTTTTTCTCCCATTATCTTTTCTAAGCACTATTGCTAGTATTTAGGGACATTATTTATAAATGTATATCATTATCCTGTGTTTAGTCGCTTCACTGTATTGTTATGAACTTTAACAATCTTTCAGTCCTATAGTTTTTCTGGGTATAATCACATGTAATGACAATTTTATCCTTTTCAGTAGCTGTGCAGACCCTTCCTGTTCCACATCTGTAATGGGGAGATCAAGGTTAAAAATAAGCTCTGCTTCATACTCTCAATTAAATACTATCAAACTTCTTTAGACTTCAGTTTTGTTACCTGTAAAATAGAAAAATGGTAGTATCTGCTTGATGGAGTTGCAAGGGTTAAAGGAGTGAGTGCGTGAGCCTATATATACTAAGCACTTAAAAATGCTCCTTTTTAGTTACTGTGTTGGTCTGAACTTACAGGACAGTACTACTTAATAGGGTATTCTTGGCAGGTCTTAATTTTTAAGGTGATGTGTTTCTATCTCATGCAACATTGATTTGTTGGCCTGAGAGGATTGGCATATTCAGAAGAGACGTGTTGTTGGCCTGCTTCAGGATTTCCCCAGTCAGCGGTAGATGTTGAATTTTGTCCATGCCCTCATGTCAGCTCTTGGAATCATCCCATGGAAGTTTGTATTTGACCTATGGATGTGATCTCCTAAGGTCACACTCAAATCAATCTATGGATTTCTCCAAGCTAAAATGTCTTTATAGTTCAGGAATAAATAAAGCCCTTTTGGTCATGGCAAATTATTCTTTAATATACAAGTAAATGCTGTTCATATTTTCAAATCCTTCATCTGTTATTTAGTTTATTAGCAATTCCTCTTGGCTTTGGCCACCTGAGCATTTCATAACTATAACTTTATGTCTTCATGCTAGTGTTTGATGAAAGTGCTGGCCAGGCCATGATCAGGTTGAAAGCCTGGAAATGGATTGAAGGAACCCCAAATTCCGATCGGAACCTCAGCTCTACAGTTGATTGATTACTCCATGTTGCACACTTTAGTAACTGAAAGGCCATAGTGAGCAGACTTGGAACTTTGGTTTGTTTGAACAACTTTGGCCTGCGAAGTGTTCAGTGTTGAGTAATGAAGGTTAATCATACAGAGACCTTACATAGATGTATCCTTTAAGATGCTTCTGGCTGCAAGGAAAAGAAAACTTGTCTCATCCTAGCTTAAAATCGGTGACCATGTCCCATGTGAGAAGCCCAGGGAGATCCCATTCCCTGGCTCTCTCAGTTCTAGCCTCCGCTGTGTATCTGCTTGCCCTGGGCAGGACTCCCCAGGCATCACACCAGACTCGCTCTCCACACATCTTTCTTTTTCTAGAAGTCCCTAGCAGGGGGACTCTCACTTCTCATGGCCAAAAGCAGTGCACAGCCAAGGGCTGGGCAGTGGGGTCAACTGGCATGACCTTGCTTGCTTTACAACCAGCGTCTTCTCCTGAAGAGGAAGGAGGATTCTGAACACAATGGGCCTTCCCCTGGCAAAGGAGAGTGGGGGGAATGGGTGTGGAGTGAGCTAGCACTGTTGTCTACTGTGCCATGAATGGTAAAGCAGGACTGCTGATTGTGAGAGGTCAGAGAGAGGGATCCCCACAGAGCCCTCAGAGAATAGCAAGGAATCAGGGCCCTTGTTGGGGTTCTGCTCAAAGGCCTGGAATTTTAGTTTATACCATTGCTGGTGTAAGGAACAACCCATCGGCCTGGTGCCTTGGGCTTTCCCACAGCTACTTTCCATTACGAGTTTCTCTATCAGGAAGAGTTACATGGAACCAGTGCTTGAATAAGCCAAGTGCCCTGAGAAGTTAGAGCCTTGAATGGAAGTTGATCCAGCCATAGAGAAAGCTTATGCTAAAAGTGACTGTAGGCCACAGCCAGGCTGGCCTGGGGATACTGAGTCCCCTCCTCACCAGAGTGAGAACATGATGCCACAGCCCTAGAAGCATGGGCCCTGCTGTTATTGGCCAAATGCATCTTTCCACAGTAGGCAGCTCCGGAGAAGGATGGTCCATGAGTCTGGTCTTTGAGGGGTGGCTGTGCATTCCCAAGCCTAGAGGCTTTGCATTGTAAACAGTAGTCTGAACTTTTGGTCTTTGACATACTGCATATCCACTGAGGGAAACCTATCCCTGGCTTTTGGGGAAGAACTCAGAGGTACATTTCAAGCTAAGGGAATTTAAGCCATGAACATTAAGATGTTTCACTGGATTTGGCTCTTAACATCTGTAGCTGCAAAAAACACATAATGTCCTTGGGGGGTACAACCTTGATGGGTTTCCTCTAAATGGATCCCTCCTCCTTACTGTCCTGGATACTCTTCTCAGATGTTTGCCTTGTGCCACTGTGAGCAGACACCCCCACGGCCACAGCATGATGCCCGGGGTCTAGACAGGTGTGTGAGCTTGGTCTCCTTCCACGGGGACTCTAGGTTTTCGTATGAGACTATTTGAATAAAGAAATAGTCCTTCAAAAATCACGCCCTTAGAATATAAATGTTACAGCCATATTCATGTATAAAAATCCCACTTTACAAAATGCCATTTTAATAAAAATTGTTCTGAGAGGAAGGTGTCTGAGTGACTCTACATGTTCAAATTATCCAGTTACCATAAAGTTTTTATTGGTGCATTTAAATTTGGAGAGAAATTTGTAAGAAACAAGTCTCCTAAACTCCTGCTTATCTTATTTTTTTCCGACTCAGTTGCTGCTAAATATAAATGACTACTGAGGAATGAATATGTATGATATGCTAAGTATGATGCTGAGGCTGGACAGGAAAAACCACACAAGGAGCCTGGGAACTCTCTTTCCAATACTGATGAACGTAAAATAGGTTGTGTTTAGCCTCCCAAAATACCAGGCATGTCCAGACATTTTTCCTAAAAATATTACTTCATTTCCCAATGATGAGATGTAGGAGGAAAGCCATATAAGATGACTTTCATGAGTATCATTTGGCACCTAGATGGGCTCCCTTGCCACAAGCACCCTGCTTAGAGCTCAGGAGAGGTGTTGAAACTGGCTCCCATGGCAGATCTGGGTGCTGCCAAGCCCACAAGGTCTGGGGGAGCCTAGGGCTGCCCTGATATGTGCTGATGGCCTGGGAATAGAGTGGGCATGGGCTCATCCACAGCTGATGACCACTGGGGCCATTTCTCCATCCTGTACTTTGACTTTTGAAGCTGAGTCCATAGTCAGCAGTGGCTTTCTGAAGTGGGGCTCCAGTTTCAGAAACTGTCCCCCACCCCACTATGCCAAAGACCACGTGGCATATAAAGAAATTCAGAAAGCAAATGAACGACCAAACAAAACGCTAGAGAACAAAGTGGCGGTTGCCAGAGGGAGGTAGGGTATGGGGGGACAGGTGAAATCGGTGAAGGGGAGTAAGAGGGACAAACTCCCATTATAAAGTAAATAAGTCATGGTGTTGTAAAGTATAGCATGGGGAATACAGTCAGTAATATTGTAATAACTTTGTGTGGTGACAGATCGGTGACTACACTTATTGTGGTGAGCACTGAGTAATGTGTAGAATCTTTGAATTGCTATGTTGTACACCTGAAACTAATATTTCAATAAAAAATAATAAATGTTTTAAAAAGAGAAAAAAGAAAAAAATTAAGAAAACAGCCATTTCTTGTAAGAAAACTATAACCGCTTCCCCCTCCATCCCCTCACTCCCCCTCCTCTCACCCCACCCTCAGGAGGCAGGGAAGAGAAAAGGGCAATGAATCACCCTAGCATAGAGTAAGTCTCAACCAAACTCAGCTCTTCAGAGTTGGGGGCACCCATTCAGCTGGAGGTGTTAGGCTGATTTCAGAAATGAAATCCTGTTTTTCCCCCTATGTGTATAATAAGATTATTGCTCTCCTCCATTAAATACTATATACACGAGTCTCACCGTTGGTTTTGTTTTGTGTTGATACTTGGGTGGACTGCGGGGGCCACTGAACTTCATGCTGCATGCTGTACCTTCTGTGTCCCCTAACCACACACACACACACACACACACACACACACACACACACACGTCTGGTGCATGCTGACTCCTCTCTCTGGAACACTCCTTGAATTTTGCAGGATTGAAGGATTTGCATGCCAAAATGTAAGCTTCTGAGATTTTTGTTTGTGTAAGTCACATTAGTGTCCTCATGGGTCAGGGCTCCTCCTTGCCACATATCATGGTCTGAGGACAGTGAAGAAAGAGGCCGTCTGTCCGAGCTGCCCACAGCCCAGGACACTCCTCCATGGCATTATTTTGGAGAGTCATTTTGACTCTCCATTTTGACAGTCATTTTGGAGAGACTTGGTAAAAGAAACAAAGGAGAAAAAATGAACAAAAGAAATGAAATTTCACACCAAGAAGATTTGGGGGAGAGACTTTCCAAAAAGGTCTGCATCACAGAGAAGCTGGGAGGGAGTCATCCCTTGTCCCACGTTCTGGGCTTTGACCAATTTAATGCAGGAGAAGAATTACCTACAAGAATGGGTTTCATAGCTGATGGAAATGCCTCTGTATGTATTTGCTATAGCATGTACTCCACAGATGGTAGCACTTCAAGTATTCAAGGACTGGCAAATCTAAGTTGCCATATGTAAAATATGTGTATATATTATATAATCTAAAATTTGTCCCTACCTCCCCCCCTTTTTCAAAAAGATTTACTTATTTATTTTTAGAGAGAGAGAGGGTGGGCACACAGGGGGAGGAGCAGAGGGGGAGAATCTCCAGCAGATTCCCTGCTGAGTGTGGAGCTCATGTGGGGTGGTTGGGGGGGCTCGATCTCACAACCCTGAGATCACAACCTGAGCTGGAACCAAGAATCGGATGTTCAACCAACTGAGCCACCCAGGCACCCCCTACCTCCCTTTCTTTAAAACATATATCTTACCAGTTAAGGGTTGTGTCACAGTCTTTTAGTAACTTGTGCTCAGACCTTGGCAGGTGGTTGATGTTGTGGTTGTTTGTGTCTGTGTGCACTCGTGTGTGTGTCCTGACTACACCCCAACTCCTCCAGGCAGGACTGCGTTCACTCTTAGAACCCGCCTCTCTTGATGACTGACCCCCTGGGTGTTCTGTCCTCTCCTGTTGACTAAATCCATCTGTAATTGTGATGCATTGGTATTTTTCTAGTAAACACTTTTATGACATTTTATTGGGCAAGGACTCAGGGTAGGAGAAACAGGAATCGATGCAGGTGTAAAGCAGGAGGTGGGGTCGTAGGATCTGGAAGTAGAATCAGACGAAGCAAGAAGTAGGAAAGGCAGCCTGGTGTATTTCTGCTGCAGAGACCATGAGAGCAGTGGTGTGCATGAGGGGACCTGCAGACGACAGAGGCAGTTGGTGGGACCCAATGTTGAAAGCCTACTGTCAAGGCTTTAAATGCCCCACTAAACTCTTGGGCTTTGTTCTATGGACAAGAGGCATAAACAGCTTGTGAAACAGTGAATGATCTTCTAAGAGTGTTTTAGAGAGAGTTGTCTGATATTGGTAAGAGCAAAGTGATTGCAAGCTTTCATTTACTTTCATTGTTATGTAAAATGCATGATGCTTTTTATCCTCTGCAGAAAGAGGAGGGAGCCATGACCTCATGTATGTACCATCTGCAAGCCTCCACCATGTTCCTACCCTCTTACCTTCAGCCCCAGGCTCAGGTGCAGCCATGGATTTTCTTCCACTTAACTTGGAGCTATTATGCAGCCCTCACTGATGGGACATCTCCCTTTCCTCCTCTATGTCCTCCCATTCTTCAGGCTGCATTCCTACCTGTTTCAGTTGTCATTGATCACAACCGTGCACTCATTTTTCTCCTTCCCTCTCTATCAACCATCCCCAGCATCGTTGCTCTCCTCCAAGTTTCTTCTTCCAAGCATTTCCCCCAAACGTGAACAAACACCCACAAAAGCATGCACAGAGTAGCTCCTTGGGGCTCCATTGACATTTGAGATGGAAGCAACCTGCCAGGATATGGGGTAAAATGGTTGGAACCTGCAGAAGTGTTTCCAATGTAAGGGAGAGCAAACCTGCACCTCTGTAGGGGCTACATCTATGCTGGAACCTACCCAGGAAGACCTGTCAGGGTAGAATTGTTGGGCTATTTCCACAGGATTAGGGTAGTGGAGGGTATGACTCTTGACTAGGGCTGCGGGTGCTGCTGGAAACACATGAGATTGTGTAGAATCAGCTGGAGGAGGGTTGGAAGCCATGGAAAAATCAGTGGTGTGAGGGTGGGTGGGTGGGGTGTGTGCACACAGGGAAATGGATCACATTTCAAATGCAGCCCTGTTGCAGGGACTGTGGTCTGGAATTGCAGTTTTTCAGGTAGCATCTTATTGTTAAAGAGACAGTGAGGAGGCGCCTGAGGAGTCTAGGTGTGATATATACAGACGGACAGGTGAAGAAACACTGAAGGTAGTCCAGGTGTGACATGCAGATAGCTGGACCAGAGTCTAGGGCATTGTCAAAAAGCTTATGCCCAACTCCATTTCAAAGCTGTTAGGTGCTCTGGAAGCAACAAGAGTGTGCATGCACCTCCAGATCCATGGTTTTCCAGAAGAACTGGTGGTGTGGAAAAGCCATGGATTAAAGAAAATAAAAGGTTATTGAACAGGGCTTTTAAAAAACCTGGGTCATTCTCTTATGAGACCTTTAGAGACCTCCCCCTGTGTTTCAGTCTCAACTTTCTGGACGCTACCACTGTTGGTAGTTACTGAAAGTGCCTCATTGACCGTGAACATTGAGGAAGTCCCCTACCTCCACACTTTCTTTGTTCATCCATTTTTCTGGATCTCACATTTTTGACTTTTTTGTATCTTAGGGCCTGCCTACCATGCTGGGTCACAACCCTGGTGGACACATGGGCATCCTCCTCAACAGGGGATCGATGAGTCTTACCTGTTGGGATGTTGTGAACCTTTATATTATGAGAAATTAACTACTAACAAAGAAAAATAAGCAATCTGTCTCTCTGAAAATGATTGAACTTTGTGAAAGTATATAAGTATCTATTTCTGGAATCCCAGCAAGAGGTCTGGAAAAAGATTCTAAAATGTCAGAAATCAATTATTAGAGTTTAGGAATATCAGTCAGTGCTACCTAAATTAGAAAGACTGACCAATCCAGGGCCTTTAACATGAAGATCTCACCTTCTTTTCCTTTTAGAGGTAAACACTATTCTTTGATTCTGGGCACAGGGAAGACTGCCTCTCTCAGCCCCCTCCCAGTTTGAAGAGAGTTCAGGGAAATGGGCTGAGAGGAAGTGAGGCATGTCACTTCCCAGGCTGAGGCTGTACAAAGCCCACACTGGATTCTCTAGTCTTGCTTCCCTTATCTTCACAACCAAGAAAGCCAGCCCTTAGAAATAAGAGATAAAAATGGGGGCCTGGAAGAGGACACAAGGGGACAGGAGGACACAGGACACAAGGTGGCCTTTAGGAAGATTGCCATATTTATGAACAGAGGCAGTCCCTTAGGGCCAATGAGAGGGTCCCTCAGCTGGTTCCCTTTCCTAAAGCCAAGTTAGATGAAGCTCCAAAATGTGTGCATGCTGGAAGAAGGGAATATTTTTATTTCCCATTTGGATATTTCCTGAACCGTTGCACTAACTGATTTGCCCTTTTGCTACAGGACCTGAGAAAAGGGCTTGATGAGAGATGGGGTGATAGTTTGGCTCGGTAGGAAGAGGAGCATGGATCTCCCTTAGAGTAAGGGAGTTGAAGTCATGGAGGCAGGTGAGATAGAGATTGCAGGTTTGCTGGTGATCACCTCAGTGTTGGAAAAGTAGGTAGATCCAAAAGTAGGTAGAGCATTTTTGCAAGGTGCCACTAGGCAGAGACAGCTGAAGGGCACATCATATCTTGCCAGGGACCACTTTATGCATAGGGAAGCTGCTGCTAAGGATTCAGTTTTCATGGGTCTTATTGGAGACCCATCCTCATCAATTCTACAGAAAATGAACTAATTTCAGACAATTATAATCAATAAAAACACAGCAACTGTCTCTTCCTCACCATGTTCTTGCTTATATAATGGATTAGCTGTTATAACTAATGCAGCACACTCAACATGAGCAGAACCACATAAGGAAATATCATTTTTCAATCTCTTCCTTCTCTTTCCAGCAACAGAGGGGCAAGCAGTTGAAAGGGGTTAGTGCATGCAGGGATGCAGCAGAAACTGCATTCCTGCTCCTCCAGCAACAGGAGCTGTGCATTCAGCAGGACAGTGCTGGGTCATTTTAATGGACTATGAGATTGACATGTTGGCCAGGTTGTTTTAATAGTTAAAAGTGACTAAAAACTAGAGAATCATACTGAAATCCCAATAAAGGAACTAATTGGAGAGAAAGGGGGAACTTGATGGTACCAATTAATGTAAGAACAGTTTCTGGAAAAGTATCGTCTATATATGTATTTCAATGGGATTCCTCAATCAAACCAATTACTTGTTTTATCTATCTATCTATCTATCTATCTATCTATCTATCTATCTATCTATCATCTATCTATCTATCTATCTATCTATCTATCTATCTATCTATCTATCTATCTATCTAATCTATCTATCATCTATCTATTAATGTTCTCCACAGTAGATTGTAAGCATCCTGAGATTAAATAACAAGTCTGTTTTATTCACTAAAGTATATCTAAATCTCAACCAGTACTGGTACTAGGTGAAACCTGATACATATTTGCTACATAAATGCTATGAAATTCTTCTCTGGATCTTTCCTCTCCCTACTATTGATTACTACAAATTATGAAAATGGGTAAATAGTTTTGCTAACTTCACTGGAAACAACAAAAATAGAAACTAAAACGTATTGAACTTGCAGGTGCTAGGCACTGTGATAGGTGCTTTATGTGAACTGGCCCATCTGTATCCCACAAGAATGCTGAGGCAGGTGTGAGTCTTACCTTACAGATGAGAGAAGTAGAGCTAAGAGAGGCAATGGTGTAGCAAGTCACAAGGGCAAAGTCAGGATTTAAACTCAAGTCCCTATGCTCTTAACCCCCTCTTTATATCTGGAGTATTCATCAATCTCTTTCTCATTCTTATTGTTTTTATTTTAATGAGACTCATTACATTTTCTCTGGAAAACATTATATTTATAGAATTTTGGATTATTTTAGATGAAATAAAAAATCAAATATACTCCCTTTCCTCTTAAAAGTAGAGTAGGAGGGGCACCTGGGTGGCTCAGATGGTTAAGCATTTGCCTTTGGCTCAGGTCATGATTCCAGGGTCCTGGGATGGGGCCCTGCATTGGGCTCCCTGCTCAGTGGGGGGCCTGCTTCTCCCTCTCCCTCTGTTGTTCCCCCTGCTTGTGCTCTCTCGCTCTCTCTGTCAAATAAATAAATAAAATCTTAAAAAAAAAAAAAGTAGAGTAGGAGTTCTGCTGCCTTTGAAATGTTGACTTCTATGGGAATTGACTTTTGTATTAATTACATATTGCTGCACAACAATATTACCACAAACTCAGCAGGTTGAAAAAACACCTTTATTACATCTCAGTTTCTGTGGGTCAGGCATCTGGGCACAGCTTAGCTGGGCCTTCTGCTTTAGAGTTTTACAAAGTTGCAATTGGGTGTTGACCAGACCAGTTGTCTCATCTGAAGTTTGACTGGGGAAGTATCCACTTTCAAACTCACATCATTTTTGGAAAAGTCCAGTCCCTTGCATGCTGCTGACTTGAGAGCCTCAATTTCTTGCTGGCTTTTGGCCAGAGGCTATCCTCAGTTCCTTGACATGTGGTCCTCTCCAACTGGTAGCTCACAATATAGCAACTTGTTTTGGCAAAGTCATCAAGGTTTCTTTGGGAGATGAGCATTACGATCTTATGTAACACAGTCACATACATGTAATCACATACAGCCTGTCACCTTCGCTACGTTCTATTGGTTAGAAGGAAGCCACAGGTGCTATCTACACTCAAGGGCATGAACACCAGGATGTGGAAGTCATGGAGGCCACCTGAGCGTCCTGCTGCTACACTCTCCCACCATAGACAACTAGAAAATCAGTCATAATATAGGAACCAGCTCTTTCAGACATTGGACAACAGCCAGCACAGGAGTGTGATCCCTGGGACAAAGAAACGAGGTACACCCTGTGGTTGTCTTGGCTGACTACCTGGAGGTAGTTACCAGGACACAGTGGATAGACAAGTCATTCTACTCAACTGAAGAGAAAGATGAGCATTCATAGGGATCAAAGCTGCTAGGATTTGTGGGCAAAATACCAAAAAGGAGGGACTTACACAGAGCAAACTCTGAGGATCTAAAGAGGAATCCCTTCAAGTCTTAGGCTGAATACTGGTTTGGGCAGGCACAGGGTACCTCTCCATAGGGCTGAAAAGCAGTCAGCCAAATGACTCCCAGAGCTCGCACAGGGCTGGGAAGAGTCTGTGTTACCTCTTGCAGGAGGGAGAGAGCTTACCATACATGGAAAATAGACGGAGTCCTCAGCAGGTTCACACCTTAGTTGACTGAACTAAGCTAGTTGACTAAACTTGGCTCAAGGCTAAAGGCTGCTCCAGATTGCCCTAACAAGGTTTAAAAGCAAGCTTTAAAATTTCCTAGGTAACCTGTGTGCCTACTTCCTTTGAAAGAATGCAGAGAAATTCAGTAAACGGCAACATAAAAGTCACAACGTCTGGTGTCTAATTAAAAAAACTCACAAAACATGCAAAGACAAAAAAAAATATGACCCACAACTAGGGAAAAATCCGTTTAATGAAAACAAACCCAGAAATGATAAAATGAGAGTATTACCGGATGAGGATGTTAAAGCAGCTATTATAATATGCTGTAATGCTCAGAATGTAGATGAAAACATGGACGTGATGGGGAGGGAAATCAAAGATATTAAGAAAGACCCAGATGGAACTTCTGGAGATTAAAAAAATAATAATATTAGAAAGGGAATACACACTTGATTGGATTAACAGCACACTAGACACTTCAGAAGAAAATAACAGGGATCCTGAGTACACAGCAATAGAAACTATGAAAAGTGAACCACACAGAGAGAAAAAACTGAAAAAAGTCTCAGGACTTTGTGGGATAATATCAAGTGCTCTAACATATGGGCAATTAAAATATGAGGAGAAGGACTACCAAATAAGAAACAATGGCTACACATTTTCCACACTTGATAAAAACCATAAAACCATAGATCCAAGAAACTCAATGAACCTCAACAGAAAAAACATAAAAAACTACGAATAGCCCTACACCTATGAAAGAAATTGAATTTATAGATGAAAACATTCCAATAGAGAACAGAAAACTCTCCATCCAAGTGGCTTCACTGGTGAAATATACCAAAATTTAAGAGCAAAAAAATATCAAGGTATACCAATTCCTCCCAACTCATTTTCAGAGGCCAGAATTATCGTGACACCACAACCAGAAATAGTATTATGAGGAAAAAAGAAAAGGAAAGACAACTATAGCCCAATGTCCTTCATATACATGGATGTAAAAATTTTAACAAAATTTTAGCAAACTGAATCCAATAATATATAAAAAGGATAACAAATGGGGTTTATTGCAGAAATTCAAAGTGGATTTAACATTCAAAAATCAATCAGTGGAATTCACCAAATTTACAGACTAAAAGACTAAAAGAGGATGAATGAAAAACATATTTTCATTATATGTGAAAAACATAATTTCAATATATGCAAAGAAAGAATTTGACAAAATCCAATGCCTAATCACATAAAAATTCCTGGCAAACTAGGCAAAGATGGGAACTTCCTCAGTTTGGTAAGAGATAATTATTAAAAACTTTCCATGGACACTATACTAAATGACAAAAACGGAATGCTTTTCCCCTAAGATTAGGAAGAAAACATTGATGTCTGTTCTATTCAATATTGTAAGAGTCCCAGTCCACACACTATGGCAAGAAAAAAGAAAGTATATAGGTTGGAAAACACAATGTAAAATTTTAGTTATTCACAGATGACATCATCATCACCATGTAGAAAATCTGAAGAAATGTATAAAAACCCCTAGAATTAATTAATGAGACTAATAAGATAACAGAATACAAGGTCAATATAAAAATGCATTTCTTTATGCTAGCAACTAACAACTGAAAAATGAAATTTAAAATAGTTTTAAAATACTTTACTTTAAAAGCTCAACAAAGGGGTACCTGGGTGGCTCAGTTGTTAAGCCTTTGCCTTTGGCTCAGGTCATAATCCCAGGGTCCTGGGATTGGGCCCGCATCGGGCTCCCTGCTCGTTGGGAAACCTGCTTCTCCCTCTCCCACTCCCCCTGCTTGGGTTCCCCCTCTTGCTGTCTCTCTCTGTCAAATAAATAAATAAAATCTTAAAAAAAAAAAAAAAACCTCAGCAAAATATGTGTAAGACTGTACACAAAACCAAAGAACACTGCAAAGACAAATGAAAGAAGACAAAATTAATGAAAAGATATATCATGATCATGGATAGGGAGATTCAGATGTCAATTCTCCCCAATTAATCCATAAATTCAATATGATCACAATAGAAAGGCTATCAAGCTTTGTTGTAGAAATTGATAAGCTGTTATCTATCTATCTATCTATCTATCTATCTATCTATCTATCTATCTATTTATCTATTTGGGGGGGTGAGGAAGGGCAGAGGGAGAGGGAGAGCGAGAATCTTAAGCAGGTCCCATGTCCCATGTGGGGCTCGATTCTATGACCCTGAGATCATGACCTGAGCCAAAATGAAGAGTTGGACACTTAAATAAATGACTGAGCCTCCATGGTGCCCCGACAAGCTGATTTTAAAATGAGCACTGGGTGTTATACACAACTAATGAATCATTGAACCCTACCTCAAAATCTAATGATGTATTATGTGTTGGCTAATTGAATTTAAATTTAAAAAATGTACATGCAAGGGGCCTAGAAGAACTGAAACAATTTTGAAAGAATGAACCAAGTTGGAGGACTTAACAGTACTTGGTTTAAAGACAATAACCAAGTCAGTGTTGTACTGGCATGAAAATCACCGGACAAACCGGGAGGACAGAACAGAGTCCAGAAATAGGGCTTGGCTGAGTACGCCTGGGAGAATTAATAAAGGGCAATGTTACTAAAATGGAGCTGGGAGGGCAGAGCGGGGAGGCCAGCAGGGGGAGCCGTATCACCTAATGTCGATGATAGGTCGCGGTGTCAGTTCCAGACTCCAACATAATCATCAACAGGAAAGAATCACCAATTACAGGTCCCAACAGGAAAAGATGTATGCTGCATCTCCTACCCCAGCAACTCAGCCAATGAGAAACCGTCATCACCCTGAACTCTTGCTTTTCTCTAAGGGCTTTTCTTTCAGAATAACCCTCCCCAACTTCCTCCTTCTCCATAAAACATTCCTGTCCTTTGTTTGTTGGACTTGTCTATGGTTTTGCTGTAGCTTCTGTGACCTGAATTGCAATTCTCTGCTATTCCTGAATAAACTAATTTTTGCTGGTAAAATAACGGCCTGTTTTATTTCGAAGGTTAACGAAACTAAACAAATGATGCCTACTTTGGGAGATTAAAATAAAAGCAAGACACAATGAAAATATCAGATGTGGTAGAGTGTGGTTTGTGTGGATCGTGATGTGAGTTTGTGTTCTAAGGTCCTTGCTTTACTTGGGAGGAGGGGAGAGATACTGCTTAACTTTTCAGTTTTATAAGTTAAGTATTCCTGGTGAAATATTTATGTAACTTTTTTTTAAAGATTTTATTTATTTATTTGAAAGAGAGAGCACAAGCAGGGAGGAGGGGCAGAGGGAGAGGGAGAATCAAGCTCCCCATTGGGCAGAGAGCCTGATGTGGGGCTTGATCCCAGGACCCTGGGATCATGACCTGAGCCGAAGGCAGACACTTAATGACTGAGCCACCCAGGCGCCTCTAGGGTAACTCTTAAGAAAAAAGCCAAGCCATGAATGTAGAGGTGAGAGGGAAGTAAGTTGAAAACCCACCTCTGCCACGCATAAGTGCTGTGACTTAGTGTCTGCATGTGTGTTGATGCCTATTTCATAGGTTGTTGAAAGTGTTCAGTGAGACCCACTAAGGGGGAGGGTTCTGCTCAGAACCTGGCTCATGCTCAGCGCCCAGTAAATGCTGATCCTCTGGCCAGTTTCCTGGTAGTAGCTGTGGCTTTCTTTGCACAAGCCCAAGGCTGCTTTCTGAGTCACCAAGGTCCTTCCAGGATTCCTTGGTAGATGAAAGCAGAGTGCTGATTCTCCCAGCCCTGCCAAATTTACTGTCTGGTGTGTGTGTGTGTGTGTGTGCACGCGTGCGCCCCTGTCACTCCAGGCATGATTGTTGCATCTGGCAGGCACCAAAATGCACTCATTCCCCATAGAGCACACAGTAGAACCATTGATAGGTTCCAGTCCCAGCACCTAACAGTGTCTCCTAAACATAGTTGTGGCTTGATAAATACTGCTGGTTATGCTTACCTGTCAATCAGTCCTCTCTAAGGGTTTTAGAGGATTTCAAAATAAGAAAAAAAAAAAAAATTAAGTGCACAAAGCAGTTGGATTTCTATTTAAATTGGTTTTAAAAAGGAAAATTTGACTTAGTCTTTAAATAGAGGCAGTGAAAGGTGCCTTGAGTTGCTTAGTAACCTCACACCGTTCTATTTATACAGCGCATGGCCCGGGATCTGTGGTTCTGTGCCGTTCCTTTAGGATGCAGAGAAGTCCCAGGGAGTCTGAGTTTACAAAGTGAAGAGTCTGACTAATGCGAAAGGTTGTTAAAAGTCTACATACAATTAAAATCTTTTTCTTTTTGTTTGGAAATAATTTCATGTTTACAAGATTTTGCAGAAACAAAACTCATGCAAAGAACTTTATACATAGATTCACCTTTAGCTAATATTTTATTCCATTTGCTTTATCATTATTTGCTTGTGATTTTTCTCTTTCTCTCTTCACAAACATATACACACATACGCATTTTTCTGAACCATTTGATGGTAAGTTACATACATGTCTCATTGGCCATAATATTGGCCATAAATATTAAAATGTGTATTTCCTAAAAGGGATTTTTTTCTTATAAAACCACAGTACAATATCAACTAAGTAAGTGTACATTTACTTTTCTATGATTTACTGTCCACATTTTTGGTTGACTTAATGTCCTTTATTGCAATTTCTCCCCTTCAGTACTGGATCTAGATTGGGGCCAGGAATTGCCTTTCGTTGGCATGTTAATGTGTAATTTAAAAAAAAAAAACTATGGAGGGAACCAGATGACTTTTTTTTTTTTTAATTTAAAAATTAAATCCATGATTATCCAAGATTTGGGGCATAGAATTCTGTCTAAAATTTGCTATCTTGGCATAAAAAGGGATTAGAATATAAGAAAACAAGTTTGTAGGTAATGGAGAAACAGTGACAGAATTATTCCCTCTGGTGATTATAACAGTCATTCCTAAAGGCCTTGATGAACTTTAAAAATAGGGTCTTAGGGGTGCCTGGGTGGCTCAGTCATTAAACGTCTGCCTTCGGCTCAGGTCATGATCTCGGGGTCCTGGGATTGAGCCCCACATCAGGCTCCCTGCTCAGCAGGAAGCTTGCTCCTCCCTCTCCCGCTCCCCTTGCTTGTGTTCCCTCTCTTGCTGTCTCTCTCTCTCTGTCAAATAAATAAATAAAATCTTAAAAAAAAAAAGGGTCTTAGACACTATCCTCCGAAACTCAGATTTAATAGATTTGGTCTCAGGCCCAGGAAACTGGGTTTCTGTTTTTTGTTTGTTTGTTTGTTTTTGTTGTTGTAGTTGTTATTTAGACTTGCTGGGTGATTGCAACCTTCCAGCAGGTTCTGGAACACAAGGTGAGATAGGCATGTCCACAGAGGGCAAGCCTGACTCTCACTATGGGGCGTGAAGACTACTGTTGAAAGCCCCAAAAACACAGATGTAGTGAAAAGAAGGGCCATATGCACCCCAGTGTTCATAGCAGCAATGTCCGCAATAGCCAAACTGTGGAAAGAGCCGAGATGCCCTTCAACAGATGAGTGGATAAAGAAGATGTGGTCCATATATACAATGGAATATTACTCAGCCATCAGAAAGGATGAATGCCCAACTTTTACATCAACATGGATGGGACTGGAGGAGATTATGCGAAGTGAAATAAGTCAAGCAGAGAAAGTCAATTATCATATGGTTTCACTTATTTGTGGAACATAAGGAATAACATGGAGGACATTAGGAGAAGGAAGGGAAAAATGAAGGGGGGGAATCGGAGAGAGAGATGAACGATGAGAGACTATGGACTCTGAGAAACAAACAGGGTTCTAGAGGGGAGGGAGGTGGGGGGATGGGTTAGCTGGTGATGGGTATTAAGGAGGGCACGTACTGCATGGAGCACTGGGTGTTATACGAAAACAATGGATCATGGATCACCACATCAAAAACTAATGATGTATTGTATGGTGACTAACATAACATAATAAAATAAAATAAAATAAAATAAAAAGAAAGAAAGCCAATCACTGGCTCTGAACAAATTTGATTCCACTCTTGAAAGTCCCCTAGAGGGAGTCATTGGGGCCAGCTCTGCACCAGCACAGATGTACTGTAGCCCGGTTGGCGACATAATCTTTGAGCAAGTAATGCCATCAATGCTAGCTGCTCATAGTTAGTCTGAGCTTCAGAGGAGATGAAAGAAGCAAAATGCCCAGATTGAACAGATACTCAATATGTGCTAGGTGACTTGGATTTTGAATACAGGACACTTAAAAGAAATACTGTGCATACAGCATCTTGGATGGTGGCACATGGCCTCAGAATTCGTCAGCTTCTCGACATCACTCATGTCAACATCTTAGCACTTAATGAAACTGCATATGAAAGGCAGGGCTCAGAAACAAAATATGTTAAATTAGGAAAAAAATTAGACTAAACTCATGATTATTTGATTCTAAGGTATATATGAAAATGCAAAGGCCCTAGAGCAGCCAAAATAATTTTGAAAAGGAAGACAAATGGGGAGACTGACAGTCCCTGAACTAAAGACTTACTGGAGAACAACCACGTCAGGGTGGTCCGGGCATAAGAATAAACTTAGAAATCAATGGGATTAGAAATCTCTATTCTTAGAATTAGTACAGAAATAGACCCCAATTGCTTTGTCAAAGTGCAAAGGCAATCCAGGGGAGAAGGGATAGACTTTTCAACAAATGTTACCAAGGCAATTGAATATCCATATGCAAAAAAGTGAACTTCCATCTATACCTTGTACCATATAAAAAGATGGACCCAAACCAGATCATATACCTAAATAATAAAACCTAAAACCAACAAATTTCTAAAAGAATGTTTAAAATCTGGTTTGCTTTTCTCTGACAGCCGACACTGTGGGTTCTTCATTTGCGTCCCTTGCTGCTTCTCACAGTCTTTCTGAGGGAGCTAGACTCAGAGCTTATGTCCCTGAATTGGTTCCTAGAAGGTGGTAAATAAGAGAAAAAGAAGGACCCCTGACATTCAGAATCTTGGCACAGGAAGGAGAAATGGCTGAGAAGCACACTGAAATATATGGCCTCTGGATGTGGTCTTGGCCCCAAATAGGGTCATAAGCAATATTTTTTTCATCCTTTAATGTAGAGCATTGCAAAAGAAATTTGTTAATGTCATCATTAAATATTGAGGTCAATTCATCATTCTAAAATTCTGTGCTAATTTAACATAATCTAATTTGCTAAAAATGACTTTTTCCCCATTTCTGGAAATACTGTTTTATCTTTCCCTTTTCAGCATATTTAAGCTTTAATATAAAAAAGCCTCTCTTAAACTCATGGTTCTGTCTCTCACATAGCTATTTTATCTTATTCCAACTATAAGAGGAAATATCATTTCTCCCTTGATATGGAACACAATGAACACATTTACAGAGGTTGTATTGAATGGTGTTTTATTTTTCAGCAGAGTGGACTAAAGTAAGTAGTAACTCAGTGGCCACTGGCATTTTCATGCCTATAGAATCCCAGCTTGACATTATTTGTTGACCCTACAATCGCAGTTAATATTGTTTGTCACCAGATATTTTTACTCTCACTATTATATATAAATATCTATTTATTTTGTTACATTTTTCATAGAAACAGTGGACAGAAGCCCCTCCAAGAGGGAATCTATTAGGCCAGTGAGCTTCTTTTCTTGTGGGGTGGGCTCACCCAGGAGCCCCGGGCAGTCCATATCTGTTGAGTTGAGGCATGGAGACCAATATCAAGGGGGTGAATCTAGGCTTGTTAAGCTCAGGATATCTTTACTGAGCAACTGCCCTATGTGTGTCCCATTCTAGACAATGGGTACACTGTCTTTAAGTAGCTTACAATTAGTTCAGTGAGATGAGAACTAGCATTAGGTGAAGCTTACCCATTTTGCTAAGCTCTAGAGGAGAGTGAAGCAGGGCTACAGCTCCACATTCCTCTTGTTCTTGATGTGTCCTTGTTTTGTAAGAGAGCTCTCGTGGTGGAACCCATATGGCCCAGATCCCTCACTCACTTTGTCCAGGAGAGGAGTGATTTAGCTAATGGTGAATTTGGGAGGAGAAACTTGGGCCTGTGGATCTCAGATCCTTCCTCCCCATTTAAGCTAACTGTTGGAAAGTCTGCCTCTGTTGGTGCCCCTCACTGCCATGAATGGTGGGTGAGTCTGCCAAGATTTGGGGTTTGGTATTGTGAAACTTGCTTGCTGTACCCTCCAACAGCAGCTGTTAGTAATAAGGATGCCACTTGGCCTTATTTTCAGTGGGTTCAGAATCAGGTAAGGAAAAAGGGGTCTCATTCATAAGAGTCCTCAAAGATAATAGAATGGGAGCACAGAGATGAGGGCCCTAACCTAGCCTGGGGGCCCAGGGAAGACCTTTCAAAGAAAGTGGCCCCCCGGAACCGAATGTCGAATGATGAGGCCTGGGGTCAAGAAGCAGCACTGTTTGTGTGAGGAACTAACAATGCGAGATTTCTAGAGAGTGAGGTAGAACAGGGAGGTATGTGAGATGAGGTCAGAGAGGCAAACACAGGGAGTGGGATTTGTTTTCCAGTGCAACTATTGCTTCCATTTGAGACTCATAATCCCCCAAATCCCAATGGCTTCAATAACCGGATAGATATTGACAGTTGACAGAGATGAACATTTCCACTGTGAGTCAACAGCCCACGTGGCTGTCAACTATTGTGCCTTCTGAGTTACATTCATGCTGCAGAGCCCACACAATGAGAAAGGTGAGGAAGCCAGCCTCTGGGATACTGGCATAGCAATATCGGGAGCATTGTGTTCAGCTCATAAGAAAAGTAGAGAACATCTAGTGATGTGTGAACAACACCTAAAAGTAGGTCATAGGAAAAGCCATCAAAGAAACTGGGGTAGGTTGGACCCATGCTGTTTTGTCGAGTGATAGATTTTTGGCTCTTTATAAAGAAGGAATTTTTCTATTAGAGTTATATAGAATAAAATGTTGCTGAGAGGTAGAAATTCTAAAATTAGCTGTAATGCAATGAGTCCTACTTTGCGGAAGGCATTGTGCTAAGTGCTTTAAATGCTTCAGTCATCTCATCTAAAGCTTAGAATAGCCCTATTGTGAGGATATGATTGTTACCTTCCTTTGAGAGATGAGGAAATGGCACTGAGAGCAGTTAAGTGACTTACCCAGGCTAATGGGATTTGAACTCAACTTTAACAACTACTTGGTTGAGACCAGGAAAATCAGGGATAACCACATCTCCAACATGTTCTAAAGTCAAAACAAGCCTCAGATTTTAAAAGATGAAGAACTTGAAAATACTATCATGCAGTGAAACCCTATTTAAAACAAGTGGAATCCCAGTATTTATTACAGGCAAAAGTGGATTTGCTCTGTGTTAAAGTGGAGATATATTGGTACACCTTCTTCCCTGGGCCACCCAAGCTGGCTGAACCTCCTTCAATGTCAAAATTTCTTGGGACTCAATGAAGCAGAGTCTGAAAAGCTTTGGAATGAGATAATTTTGAATGATCCTATGGTCAGGGGATGAGAAGTGGTATGGTGGGGCTCAGGTGTGAGAAAGGTGGAAGGCAGCTGCCTTGGTCAGAACCCAATGGCCCATGCAGGGGAAGGTGGCTGTTTTAAATTAAACTTTTAATTTTTAGGCAACTGAATTCATATACAATTGTAAGAAATAATATAGAGAGGCCCTGTGTCCTTTTTGCTCAGTTCTCCCCACGGCCAATATCTTCCAAATTCAGCATACAATATCAAAACCAGGAGACTGACATTGATCAAGAACATTTCCATCACAAGAGCGTCTCCTATGTTGCCTTTTAATAGCCACATCCATTTCTATCCACTCCCTCCTTAACTGCTGGCAATCACGAATCTCTCCTCCATTCCTATTATTTTGCATTTCAAGAATGTTGTATAAATGGAATCATATAGTATGTAATCTGTTGAGCTTGGCTCTTTCCACTCAGCACAGTCTCCATACATCCAGTCAGTCAATCCCCAAACACAGCAACTCTAGATTTTATACTTATTTCCTTGTTCCTTCTTAGCCCAAACAAGGTTGACTCTGTGGCCCCAGCCAATCAAAACTTTCTATTTTCTTCTTTCTTGTTCTTTCATCTATTTTTTTGAAAGACTTATTTATTTATTTTTAAAAGAGAGAGAGAGCGTGAGCATGCAAGTGGGGGGAGGGGCAGAAGGAGAGGGAGAGAGAATCTAAGGCAGATTCTGTGCTGAGCGCTGAGCCCACCATGGGGTTCGATCTCACGACCCCTGAGATCATGACCTGAGTCAAAACCAAGAGTTGGACCCTTAACTGACTGAGCCACCGAGGCATCCCCCTTGTTATTTAATCTTTATCCTATAAAAGCTCTCTGCCTTCTGCCCCATTTTGCAGTTCGTTCGCCAAAAGTAGATTGCTCACTTCATAAAGTGTTGCAGTTTTTTTGTATCACCTAACTTGTCTTCTTTGACAATTCTTTAAAGAATCATTTGATACAAAATAGTTTTTAATTTTAGTGAAGTCCAATTTATCTATTTCGTCATTTGTTGCTTGCACTTTTTGTATTATATCTAAAAACCCATTGCCAAATCCAAGGTTGTGAGGATTTACTTTGATGCTTTCTCCTAAGAGTGTCATGGTTTTAACTCTTATATTTAGATCTTTGGTCCATTTTGAGTTAATTTTTTATATGATGTGACATAAAGTCCCACTTTATTCTTTGGTATGTGGATATCCAGTTATCTCAGCAACATTTGTGGAAGAGACTATTCTTTCCACACTGAATGCTCTTTGCACTCTTGTTGAAAATTAATTGATCATAGATGTATGGTTTTATTTTTGGACTCTCAATTCTATTCCATTGATCTATATGTTTATTCACATGTCAGTTCCACACTGTTGTGATTTTTTTAAATTTAATTTAATTTTATTATGTTATGTTAGTCACCATACAATACATCATTAGTTTTTGATGTAGTGATCCATGATTCATTATTTTCGTATAACACCCAGTGCTCCATGCAGTACGTGCCCCATTACTGGTATATAATAAGCTTTGAAAATGGGAAGTGTGAGAACTCCAATGTTGTTCTTTTCTCATGATTCTTTTGGTTATTTGGGTTCCTTATAATCTTATATGAATTTTACTATCAGCTTTTCCATGTCTACAAAAAAGGTCATGGGATTTTAATGAGGATTGCATTGGATCTGCCCATCTGCTTTGGCAAATATTGCCATTTTAACAATATTGATTTTTCCAACTCATGATAATGGGCTGTCTTTCCATTTATTTAGATTTTCTTTAATTTATTTCAACAATGTATTATAGTTTTCAGTGTATTAGTCTTGCATCTGTTTACATTTATTCCTAGCTATTTTCTTCTTTTTTGATGACACTGTAAATGCAATGACTTTCTTAATTTTCTTTTTGGATTGTTCACTGTACAGTGTAGAAATACAACTTATTTTCATGTGTTGATCTTGTAGTCTGTAACTTTGTTAAATTCATTTATTAGCTTTAATCATTATTTTGTGTGGATTCTAAAGGATTATTTTATTTTATTATTTATTATTTTATGTTAATCACCATGTTACATCATTAGTTTTTGATGTAGTGTTCCATGATTCATTGTTTGCGTATAACACCCAGTGCTCCATTCAGTACATGCCCTCTTTAATACGCATCACTAGCTAACCCATCCCCCCAGCCCCCTCCCTTCTAGAACCCTCAGTTTGTTTCTCAGAGTCCATAGTCTCTCATGGTTCATCTCAACCTCCGATTTCCCCCGCTTCATTTTTCCCTTCCTACTTTTTTTTTAACATATAATGTATTATTTGTTTCAGAGGTACAAATCTGTGATTCAACAGTCTTACACAATTCACAGTGCTCACCATAGCATATACCCTCCCCAATGTCTATCACCCAGCCACCCCATCCCTCCCACCCCCCACCACTCTAGCAACCCTCAGTTTGCTTCCTGAGATTAAGAATTCCTCATATCAGTGAGATCATATGATACATGTCCTTCTCTGATTGACTTATTTCGCTCAGCATAATACCCTCCAGTTCCATCCACGTCATTGCAAATGGCAAGATCTCATTCCTTTTGATGGCTGCATAATATTCCACTGTATATATATACCACATCTTCTTTATCCATTCATCTGTCAATGGATATCTGGGTCTTTCCACAGTTTGGCTATTGTGGACATTGCTGCTATAAACATCGGGGTGCAGGTGCCCCTTTGGATCACTACCTTTGTATATTTGGGGTAAATACCCAGTAGTGCAATTGCTGGGTCATAGGGTAGCTCTATTCTCAAATTTTTCAGGAACCTCCATACTGTTTTCCAGAGTGGCTGCACCAGCTTGCATTCCCACCAACACTGTAGGAGGGTTCCCCTTTCTCTGCATCCTCGCCAACATCTGTTGTTTCCTGACTTGTTAATTTTAGCCATTCTGACTGGTGTGAGGTGGTATCTCATTAAGGTTTTGATTTGTATTTCCCTGATGCCGAGTGATGTTGAACACTTTTTCATGTGTCTGTTGGCCATTTGGATGTCTTCTTTGGAAAAATGTCTGTTCATGTCTTCTGCCCATTTCTTGATTGGATTATTTGTTCTTTGGGTGTTGAGTTTGATAAGTTCTTTATAGATTTTGGATACTAGCCCTTTATCTGATATGTCATTTGCAAATATCTTCTCCCATTCTGTTGGTTGTCTTTTGGTTTTGTTGACTGTTTCTTTTGCTTTGCAAAAGCTTCTTATCTTGATGAAGTCCCAATAGTTCATTTTTGCCCTTGCTTCCCTTGCCTTTGGCGATGTTTCTAGGAAGAAGTTGCTGCGGCTGAGGTCAAAGAGGTTGCTGCCTGTGTTCTCCTTTAGGATTTTGATGGACTCCTGTCTCACATTGAGGCCTTTCAACCATTTGGAGTCTATTTTTGTGTGTGGTGTAGGGAAATGGTCCAGTTTCATTCTTCTGCATGTGGCTATCCAATTTTCCCAACACCATTTGTTGAAGAGACTGTCTTTGTTCCATTGGACATTCTTTCCTGCTTTGTCGAAGATTAGTTGACCATAGAGTTGAGGTCCATTTCTGGGCTATTCTGTTCCATTGATCTATGAGTCTGTTTTTATGCCAGTACCGTACTGTCTTGATGATTACAACTTTGTAATAGAGCTGGAAGTCCGGAATTGGAATGCCACCAGCTTCGCTTTTCTTTTTCAACCTTCCTCTGGCTATTCGGGGTCTTTTCTAGTTCCATACAAATTTTAGGATTATTTGTTCCATTTCTTTGAAAAAAGTGGATGGTATTTTGATAGGGATTGCATTAAATGTGTAGACTGCTCTAGGTAGCACTGATATCTTCACAATATTTGTTCTTCCAATCCATAAGCATGGAACGTTTTTCCATTTCTTTGTGTCTTCCTCAATTTCTTTCATGAGTATTTTATAGTTTTCTGAGTACAGATTCTTTGCCTCTTTGGTTAGATTTATTCTTAGGTATCTTATGGTTTTGGGTGCAATTGTAAATAGGATTGACTCCTTAATTTCTCTTTCTTCTGTCTTGTTGTTGGTGTATAGGAATGTCACTGATTTCTGTGCATTCATTTTATATCCTGCTACTTTGCTGAATTCCTGTATGAGTTCTAGCAGTTTTAGGGTGGAGTCTTTTGGATTTTCCACACAAAGTATCACATCATCTACAAAGAGTGAGAGTTTGACTTCTTCTTTGCCAATTTGGATGCCTTTTATTTCTTTTTGTTGTCTGACTGCTGTGGCTAGGATTTCCAATACTGTGTTGAATAGCAGTGGTGATAGTGGACATCCCTGCCGTGTTCCTGACCTTAAGGGGAAAGCTCTCAGTTTTTCCCCATTGAGAATGATATTCGCTGTGGGTTTTTCATAGATGGCTTTTATGATATTGAGGTATGTACCCTCTATCCCTATACTCTGAAGAGTTTTGATCAAAAAAGGATGTGTATTTGTCAAATTCTTTTTCTGCATCTATTTAGAGGATCATATGGTTCTTGTTCTTTCTTTTATTAATGTATTGTATCACACTTATTGATTTGTGGATGTTGAACCAACCTTGCAGCCCAGGAATAAATCCCACTTGGTTGTGGTGAATAATCCTTTTAATGTACTGTTGGATCCTATTGGCTAGTATTTTGGTGAGAATTTTTGCATCCATTTTCATCAAGGATATTGGTCTGTAATTCTCCTTTTTGATGGGGTCTTTGTGTGGTTTTGGGATCAAGGTAATTGTGGCCTCATAAAACGAGTTTGGAAGTTTTCCTTCCATTTCTATTTTTTGGAACAGTTTGAGAAGAATAGGTATTAATTCTTCTTGAAATGTTTGGTAGAATTCCCCTGGGAAACCATCTGGCCCTGGGCTCTTGTTTGTTGGGAGATTTTTGATGACTGCTTCAATTTCCTTAGTGGTTATAGGTCTGTTCAGGTTTTCTATCTCTTCCTGGTTCAGTTTTGGTAGTTTATATATCTCTAGGAATGCATCCATTTCTTCCAGATTATCTAATTTGCTGGCATAGAGTTGCTCATAATATGTTCTTATAATTGTTTGTATTTCTTTGGTGTTGGTTGTGATCTCTCCTCTTTCATTCATGATTTTATTTATTTGGGTCCTTTCTCTTTTCTTTTGGATAAGTCTGGCCAGGGGTTTATCAATCTTATTAATTCTCTCAAAGAACCAGCTCCTATTTTTGTTGATCTGTTCTACTGTTCTTTTGGTTTCTATTTCATTGATTTCTGCTCTGATCTTTATTATTTCTCTTCTCCTGCTGGGTTTAGGCTTTATTTGCTGTTCTTCCTCCAGCTCCTTTAGGTGTAGGGTTAGGTTGTGTATTTGAGACCTTTCTTGTTTCTTGAGAAAGGCTTGTATTGCTATATGCTTTCCTCTTAGGATTGCCTTTGCTGCATCCCAAAGAGTTTGAACAGTTGTGTTTTTATTTTCATTGGTTTCCATGAATTTTTTAAATTGTTCTTTAATTTCCTGGTTGACCCATTCATTCTTTAGTAGGATGCTCTTTAGCCTCCATGTATTTGAGTTTTTTCCAACTTTCCTCTTGTGATGGAGTTCTGGTTTCAAAGCATTGTGGTCCGAAAATATGCAGGGAATGAAAGCAATCTTTTGGTACTGGTTGAGACCTGATTTGTGACCTAGGATGTGATCTATTCTGGAGAATGTTCCCTGGGCACTAGAGAAGAATGTGTATTCTGTTGCTTTGGGATGGAATGTTGTGAATATATCTGTGAAGTCCATTTGGTCCAGTGTGTCATTTAAAGTCTTTATTTCCTTGTTGATCTTTTTCTTCGATGATCTGTCCATTTCAGTGAGGGGTGTGTTAAAGTCCCCCACTATTATTGTATTATTGTCAATGTGTTTCTTTGCTTTTGTTATTAATTGCCTTATATAATTGGCTGCTCCCATGTTAGGGGCATAGATATTTACAATTGTTAGATCTTATTGGATAGACCCTTTAAGTATGATATAGTGTCCTTCCTCATCTCTTATAACAGTCTTTGGTTTAAAAACTAATTTGTCTGATGTAAGGATTGCCACCCCAGCTTTCTTTGGTGTCCATTAGCATGGTAAATGGTTTTCCACCCCCTCACTTTCAATCTGGAGGTGTCTTTGGGTCTAAAATGAGTCTCTTGCAGACAGCATATCGATGTCTTGTTTTTTAATCCAATCTGATATCCTCTGTCTTTTGATTGGGGCATTTAGCCCATTTACATTCAGGGTAACTATTGAAAGATAGGAATTTAGTGCCATTGTATTGCCTATGAGGTGACTGTTCTGTATATTGTCTGTGTTTTTTTCTGGTCTGTTACTTTTAGGCTCTGTCTTTGCTTAGAGGACCCCTTTCAATATTTCTTGTAGGGCTGGTTTCGTGTTTGCAAATTCCTTTAGTTTTTGTTTGTCCTGGAAGCTTTTTATCTCTCCTTCTATTTTCAATGACAGCCTAGCTGGACGTAGTATTCTTGGCTGCAAATTTTTCTCATTTAGTGCTCTGAATATATCCTGCCAGTCCTTTCTGGCCTGCCAGGTCTCTGTGGATAGGTCTGTTGCCAATCTAATGTTTCTACCATTGTAGGTTATAGATCTCTTGTCCCAAGGTGCTTTCAGGATTTTCTCTTTGTCCTGAGACTTTTAAGTTTTACTGTTAGATGTCAGGGTGTTGACCTATTTTTATTGATTTTGAGAGGGGTTCTCTGTGCCTCCTGGATTTTGATGCCTGTTTCTTTCCCCAAATTAGGGAAGTTCTCTGCTATAATTTGCTCCAATATACGTTCTGCCCCTCTCTCTCTTTCTTCTTCTTCTGGGATCCCAATTATTCCAATGTTTTTTCACTTCATGGTGTCACTTATGTCTTGAATTCTGCCCTCATGATCCAGTAGTTGTTTATCTTTCTTTTTCTCAGCTTCTTTATTTTCCATCATTTGGTCTTCTCTATCACTAATTCTGTCTTCTGCCTCATTTATCCTAGCAGTTAGAGCCTCCGTTTTTATTGCACCTCATTAATAGCCTTTTCCATTTCAACTTGGTTAGATTTTAGTTCTTTTATTTCTCCAGAAAGGGTTTCTCTAATATCTTCCATGCTTTTTTCAAGCCTCGCTAGTATCTTTAAAATCGTCATTCTGAACTCTAGTTCTGACATCTTACTAATGTCCATATTGATTAGGTTCCTGGCAGTCAGTACTGCTGCTTGTTCTTTTTTTTTGAGGTGATTTTTTTCCATCTTGTCATTTTGTCCAGAGGACAATAGATGAATGAGAAAACAAAATGCTAACAGGGTAACAATGACCCCAGAAAAATATACACTAAACAAATCAGAAGAGACGTGAAACCAGGGGAAAAGAAAGGGAAAGAAAGAAAAAAGAAAAAGAAAAAGATAAAAAAAAAGAATATGATCAAATATGATCAGGCTGGTGCATAGATCAGGCTGGTGCATAGATCACACACTAGATTTTGGGCATATTTTGGTCTGTTAGAGGAAAGTGCTCCCAAAATTTTAAAGAAAGGAAAACTTATATATATATATACAAAAATAAGGGTAAATACGATGAAGGGATGGAATATGACTGTAAAGATGAAAATTATAAAAGATTTTTTAAAAGGAATTGATAAGAAGTTGGTTGTAAAAAGAAAGAAGAGGAGTCAAAAAAAGAAAAAAGGGAGAGAATGTGATCAGGCAGGAGACTAGAACAAAGCCATACACTAGAGATTTAGGGTATATTTTGGTCTGTTAGAAGCAACTGTATCCCAAAGTTTTAAAGAGAGAGAAACTTATATATATACCAAAACTAAGGTTAACTACTATGAAGGGATAGAATTGACTCTAAAAATGAAAATAAAAAAGATTTTTAAAAAAGGGATTGATAAGATTTGGTTGAAAATGGGAAAAAGAAAAATTAAAAAAAATAGAAAAAGAAAAAAAGAAAATTAAAAAAATTAACTTTGAAAGACTAAAGAATCATAGGAAAAACAGTCATGAATTCTATGTGCTGTATTCCCCTAGTGCTGGAGTTCTGCCATTCTCATTGATCAGTAGGCTTGGTCTTGGTGGGCTTTTCTTGCTGATCTTCTGGGGGAGGGGCCTGTTGCTGTGGTTCTCAAATGTCTTTGCAGGAGGCCAAATTGCCCCACCCTTGCCGGGGGCTGGGCTAAGTAATCTGTTCGTGTTTGCTCTCAGGGAGCCTTTGTTCCCTGCAAGCTTTCCTTACAGTTTTGGAGGATGACTGTGAAAGTGGCAGCCTCCTAATCTCTGCTCCAGAGGAGCCAAGAACTCAGACCCCACTCATCAGTGAGCCCCCAGAGAAAAGCAGTCAATCACTCCCATCTCCAGCCGCACTCTGTGCTCACCTGGCCTGTGACCGAGCATTTCTATCTCTGGCACACGACCCCGTGTGGAGTCTCCAAACCCATCAGAGTCCTGTGGTGCGATCTCATGCTGCTTATCCCCAGGAGGAAGGGGAGTCTCCCTGGATCTGCTGCTTGTTGGGTCCCTGCTTCCAGAAAGTGGTCGCTTTTCTGTTCAGAGAGTTGCTGCTATTCTTTTCTTCAATCTCCTCTTGAGTTCGTAGGTGTTCCGAAAGTTTGATCCCCATCTAGCTGAATTCCTGGGACCAGACGGAATTTAGGTCTCTTACTCCTCTGCCATCTTGCTCCTCCCCCTAAAGGATTTTTTATATATAGGATCATGTCATCTGGGAATAGAGACGGTTTTACTTCTTTCTTCCCAGTCTGAATACCTTTTTTTTTTTCCTTGCCTCATTGCTCTGGGTAGAACTTCTACTACAATTTTGAATAGAAATGGTGAAAGGGAACATCCTTGTTTTGTCCCTGATCTTAAGAAGAAAGCTTTCAGGGTTTACCATTGAGTGTGATGTTAACTATGGGTTTGTCTTAAATGATCTTATCATGATAAAGAAATTACTTTTGATTCTTAGTTTTCTGAGTGCTTTTTTTTTAGGAAAGGCTAATCAAATGTCTTTTCTGTATCAATTGAAAAATATCATGTGTTTTTTTTCTCCTTCATTCCATTAATGTGGTGTATTACATTTATTGATTTTCATGTGTTGAACTACCCTTGCATTCTGGGGATAAATCTCACTTAGTCATGTTCCTTTTAATATAATGATCCTTTTAATATGGTGTATGTATGATCCTTTTAATATAGTGCTGGGCTTAGTTTGCTAGTGTTTTGTTGTGGATAATTACATCATATTCAAAAGGGGTATTGGTCTTCAGTTTTCTTTTCTTGTGGTATCTTTGTCTTTGTTATAAAGGTAGTACTGGCCTCATAGAGTAGGTTAAGACATGTTCCTTCCTATTCTATTTTTTTTAGAAGAGTTTGAGGATTAGTGAGAATTCTCCTTTAAAGGTTTTGCAGAATTTATAAGTGAAGCCATATAGTCCTATGCTTTGTTGGGAAGTTTTTGACAACCTCTTTACTTGTTATAGGTTTGTTGAGAGTTTTTATTTCTTCTTGTGTCAGTTTTGGTAATTTATGTATTTCTAGGATTTTGTTCCTTTCATCTAGGTTATCCCATTTGTTGGTGTACCATTATTCATAGTATTCTTTATTAATCCTTTTTATATCTGTAATGCTGGTAGTAATGCCTTTAATTTCTGATTTTAGTAATTTGTATCTTCTCTTTTTTCTTAGTCATTTTAGCTAAAGGTTTGTCAATTTTGTTGGTCCTCTCAAGGAACCAACTTTTGGTTTCATCAATACTCTATTTCACTTATTACTACTCTAATCTTCACTATTTTCTTCTTTTTTCTGGCTCTGCCTTTAGTTTGCTCTGTTTTTCTAGTTGCCTTAAGGTGTGAAGTTAGGTTATGGTCTCAGATCTTTCTTCTTTCTAATGTATATGTTTACAGCTATAATTTTCCCTCTGAGCACTGCTTTTGCTGCATCCCATAAATTTAGTGTTTATATTGTGTTTTTATTTTTATTAATCTCTAGGTGTTTTCTAATTTCCTTTGTGATTTCTTTGACCCATTGATTATTCAAGAGTGTGTTGTTAAATTTCTACATATTTGTGAAATTTCCAGCTTTCCTACAGTTATTGACTTCTAGGTTTATTCTATTGTGGTTGGAGCACATACTTTGTATGATTGCAATTTTTAAAAACTTACTGAGACTTGTTTTGTGGACTAACATATGGTTTATCCTGGAGAATGTTCCATGTGCACTGGAAAAGAACGTTTATTCTGCTGTTGTTGGGTGGACTGCTTTATAACTGTCTGTTATGTCTCATTGGTTTATCGTGTTGTTCAAGTACTCAATATCCTTATTGACCTTCTATTTTGATGTTCTCTACATTTTTGACAGTGGGGTATTAAAGTCTTCAACTATTATTTTGAACTATGTATTTCCCCCATGAATTCTGTCAATATTTGCTTCATGTATTTTGGGGCTATACTATTTGATGTGTATATATTTATAATTATCAGTATATAATGTTGTCTTTTTTTCACATTTTCTATTAAAAGTCTATTTAGTCTGATATAAATATGGCTACCTCAGCTCTCTTTTGGTTTCTGTTTGCATGGTAAAAAATAGTACTGGGGCACCTGGGTGGCTCAGTTAAGTGTCTGAGTTCAGCTCAGGTCATGATCTCGGGGTCCTGTGATCAAACCCGGCATTGGGCTCTGTGCTCAGCAGAGAGTCTGATTCTCCCTCCCCTCCAGCCCCTCCCCCTGTTCATGTTCTCTTTTTCTGTCTCTCTGTCTCTCAAATAAATAAACAAAAAATCTCCAAAAAATAGTACTGTTTGCATGGAAAATTTTCTCCCCATCTTTTAACTTTCAACCTGTTTGCTTCTTTGGATCTAAGGTGAATCTCTTGTAGATGGCATATATCTGAATCATGGTTTTCATCCATTCTGCCAGTGTCTTTCTTCTAACTGCAGAGTCTAAATCATTTATACTTAAAGGAATTATTGATAAGGCAGGACTTAAATCTGACATTTTGTGATTTGTTTTCTGTATGTCTTATATCTTTTACGTTCCTCAATTTCTTCATATAGCTTTTTGTGTTTGATTAATTTTTTTATAGTATATCATTTTGATTCCCTCATTTCCTTTTTTGTATATTTTAAGTTTGTTTTTCAGTGGTTACTCTGGGGATTACAATTAATATCTTAAATTTATAGCAATGTAGTTTGCGTTGATACCAACTTACTTTCAATAGTAAAAAAAAAAAATCTGCTCCTCTACAGCTTCATCCACCTCCCCTTTATGTTGTTATCACAAATTCTATCTTTATACATTGTATGCTAATTAACATACAATTTATAATTATTCTTTTATGAATTTGTTTTTTAAATCATATAGGAAACAAAAAAAGAAACAATGAGCCTCACATTTTGAAAATAACATGTAACTGGTCCTAAAATCAAGTGTTCAAGATGTAGTCTTGGCTGATGTTGGGGTTGTTTTCTGCATAGTACTTGTCTGAATGCATCGACAGAGAGAATAAATGAACAGACTTCATGAACAGGGATACCTTACTCAGCAACTGTCCAGGGGAGAGTGGCTTCACCAGTTGACAAAATACTAGACCAACTTTTCAGTCTGCTGACAGGGATACTGCACAGTCTAATTTCAGGGACTGCTTGCTGCTAGGTTTTCCTTACTCCCTCCTAGTCCTATGCCAGGAGGAAGAGAAATTCTGCTGTAGGGCATGGAAAAACTATTGAGTTATACTATAGTGTAAAGAAGAAAGTGTGCTAGTCAGTATCATGGATGTCTGAGTCCTGGAGACTCAGCTTTCTAAACTGGTGAATTGGCATTTTGCTTATGTGCTACTCTCTGTTGAGCCAAGCATCTAAAAGCTGATTGGCTTTCAGTGTTTTGGTAAAATCATGGTCTGAAAAGTTGAAGAGTGGATCTTGGAACATCAGTACCCAAGAGAGGTGTACTTATGAGAGTCCCATCTGCCTTAATAAGTAAAGCTTGAAGCTGAGACATGTGTGATAAATTTTCACATTATATCCAGAACCCTTATTTGCCAAACATATTAAAATTCTTTTGACATTCCAAGTGAAAACTAACCCAAGCATTGAGCTCTAAAAGACATGTCATGCATATCCAAGCCTCAGAGGTATATTTAATAAGCATATGATTAATGTCTAGTGCAGATTTACTCAATTTAAGTTTTATTTTGAGGTGAAAACATGACACTGAGATGGAAATAAATCAAATGATTAAGAACGGAGTTTCTGTTATCACCACATAATCCAACAATAAATCAGTGGAATAGAATATTTATTTTAAAAAATGTAAGATTTTTGAGGTGTAATGCATTAATTCAACTCAAACAACCGTTATTAAAAAACTACTATGTGCAAGGCTGGTCTGAGCAGTTATTGTGCATGTGTGTGCGTGTGTGTGTGTGTGTGTGTGGTGGGCAAATAACAGAATGTGTGAGAGATGCCACTTTCTGTCTTCAAAGAGTTTATGATACAGGAAGAGAGATGAGTCATGCTTTAATCTAAGGCAAATGTAATGAATACTACAAGAAAAATTTTAAATGTTTCATGTGGGTGCCAGGAATGATGTATTGCTTTGGTTTGGAGAAACTAGGAAAATCATTACAGAGAAAATGATGAGATTTGAGGTCTGTAGCATTTCCATGAGACTTTTTCTAAGACCTCAGTTTGTTGTCACCTGGCTTCCTACTGCACTCCTCCCAACATAACTGCTGTCAGTTACTTGTTGCTAAATGGAACAGGTACTTGTCTTGTTGCTAAATGGAGCAGGTACTTGTCTATCCTTATCTAAACAGAATTCATAGCACTTGTCATTCTTACCTACTCTTCTTTCTTTGAAGATGATCCATTTTCAGCTTTCACTCTGATCCCAGCAGGAGGAGACCTTGCCCACCCACTTGGGAGCAAGAGCTAACATCATCACCCTGCACAACCACTCCTGGGGTCATCTAGCAAAGATGTAATTATTAAAAAATGGTGCCTTGAAAAAATACATCACTTAGAAATGGGCATTCCAGAGAAGAGCAGGTCAGACTGGGCGGGGCACCATGGAACCCACAGAAGAGAATCCAGACCAGGCCAGCACAGCAACAGATGAAAGGTCATCATCAGTTTGTGGTAAGGAGGAAGCAAACCATGGTCTCAGCATCCACTTCCATCTGTACACAGGACCCTTCACATAGGCCACACCTTGGAAGTCATGACTGTTCTTCTTTCTCACTGCCCTTTTCAACTATGTCATGAAACACAGGAATAATCTGAGATGTTGGTGTTGGTGAAGCTCTTCTCATCAAAGTTCCATGAACCTGTGTAGGGGTTTCTGACATTCCTTGTCTTACATATATTTCCATGAAGAGTGAAGATGACATAAGAAACAGTACTTTGGTCAATATTGAGATGCTCTGAATTCAGATATATTGCAGAGTAAGGCAGAAAAATCAGCTGATTTGGAAATTAGTCAGTTTGTAGTGTAGACTGACGCTCAGATATCAGTACTGTATATGGAATAAAGGTCTGAAAAAAGGAAAAGTAACAGATACTTTGTATGAAATTCATTCACTCGTTCATTAACACAGTTATTAAATGTCAGCTAAATGTCAGATTTTGATAGACCATCAAATCACAATCTGAGGAGTGAATGCCATTGTTTTGGTTTTGTTCACAGTGTCGAGAGAAGCACAGTATGAGGTACATCTCTGAATTAGGAGGTAGGCTATGTTTCATGTGCTCTGGGGAGGGTATGAATTGTCCTGCAGATACCATGCGTTTTGAATGAAAGGCTCTTGCTGCATCATTAAAAGTACCTTGGGCAAGTCATTTGACATTCCTGGGACTCACCTTTCTCTTGTGCAATGAGAATCTTTGATTTAGATTTAGGTTGCTAAAAGTTTAGCTCTATGAGGATGGGACAGGGAGCAGGGTGAAGGTTTGCACCAATTAGGCCACTTGAGGGCACAAATTCTGCATTTTTATTTTTTATTTTTTAAATTTTTTAATTTTTAAAAGATTTTATTTATTTATTTGACAGAGAGAGACACAGCGAGAGAGGGAACACAAGCAGGGGGTAGTGGGAGAGGGAGAAGCAGGCCTCCCGCTGAGCAGGGAGCCCGATGCGGGGCTTGATCCTAGGACTCTGAGACCATGACCTGAGCCGAAGGTAGACACTTAACGACTGAGCCACCCGGGCTCCCCACAAATTCTGCATTTTTAAAAGAACTTGAACTTGACTCAGTTCTGTTTTGAGACCTACTGATGGCAGAAAGTTGAATTCGGGTCATATCAGTTAATTGATGCTTTTCTGGGTCAGTTCAGGGTTTCCTCTTCTCTTTATCCGGGAGTTGCTGTTGCTTGGATGTCTATCTGTGCTGCCATGTGCTGAAATGAGCCTGCAGCCCTCCTGTCTCTGCCCAGCATTTCACACCGTCACTCTGCATCCCCTTTGTCCTGATAAGAAGACCACGTCGGCAGCTGCCCTTGCTAAGTCCCTGTAATGGAATCTCATTTTGTGCTCATTTTTTTCTTCATAGCTTGACACACAGCACGCTTCAAAAATTATTTGTTGAGTAAATGAACTTTCCCTCTGGGAGGTCAGAGCGGGGTTTGTGAGAAGCTTGGGTGCTTTCCTGTCACTCTGGGGCTGTAGCTGGGAGGATAGGGGCCTCCCTGGCCTCAGCTGTTCTGTTCCCCTCTGATACTTCTTTCCCACCTCATGGAGCCTTTATGTCTGTCTCTTCATCTGCGCTGCTTACATCTGTTGTTTATGTACACATCTATTGGAGGCAATTCATCCCATTTAGTAAAGATGGAGAATGTGTGGATCTAAGTGAGGGATTCTCAGTGTTTTGTGGTTACATAGACCCCTTTAAGAATATTGTGAATTTCAGGATCCTTTCCCAGAAAAGTGCAAAGAAAATGCACTTTTATGGACTTTTGAAACTGAGCATTTTCATATCCTTGATGGTAGCCGCTGGGCTTGATAATGCATCAGGCAGAAATTTCATTACCCAAATCTCCCGAACACAAAAGACTCTTTAAAATAGAATGTACTAAAAATGGCAGTACATTAAATTCATAGAGCATTAGAACAGAAAGTAATAGGATAGACTTCTAGATGCCTTCATTTCGATGATAAAGAAACCAAGGCCCAAAGTAATAGATGTCTGCCCCTGGGCATCAGCGAGGTGCAGGTGAAAGATGCTGTGTTCCAGCTCCTGTCACGAGCCCTGTGTGCTAATGGTGCTGTTTAGGCAGCACAGCAGTTTCCAGGCAGGGACGCGCCGTCTCCCGCCAGACAAGACGGGGCTTGCCTGCCTCAAACTAGGTCACTTGGACTGGTTACTTTCTTAAGTTATTGGTTACTCTCTCTTATGAGAGAAATAAGACCAGAACTAACTAACTAACTAACTAACTAACTAACTAACTAACTAAACTATTTCCTTTCCTCCCACCTTCCTCCCTCCCTCTCTTCCTTCTTTTTTTCTTTTCTTTTTCTACTCTTTCTTTCTCTTTTTCTTCCTTGCTTTTTTTGTTTTCTTGATTTCTTTCTCTCATTCTGTTTCCATCTCTCTCTTTCTTGCTTTCCTTTTCTCTTTCTTTCTTTCCTTTGTCCACTTCTCCATAAGTGGAGTGTACTTCTTGTTTGGGTCATGTCTCACCATTGTAGGTCAGATCATCTGGGAGTAGTCACTGAGAGAGAATTTGAGGTGAAAGGTATTTATTATGGAGCCGCAGCTATGAAAGGAAGGGAGGAGGGCCACCGGGGCAGTGGAAGAAGGTGGGCTGTGATGTAGGGCCCTCACAGCCCTGCCTTCCCACCAGGGCAGCTGGAGTAAGCAGAGCCCCAAATGCCTGGGCCCTTACACCTCTGCGTTACCCTGTGGGTCCTGGGGAGGACTGTGACACTGGCGCTCTGCGGCTGGGCCAGGCCCTGAGAGGGAGAATCTGATGCCATCTGCTCGCCCCACTCCCCGAAGCTGGGCTGCATGCCGTCCCTGGAGGAAAACCAGGTAGTTCATCTGGGTCTGCCACAGACCACCCTGGGCCAGTCAGATCCATGTTCCCATGTATGTATAGGGAGCAGAATTCCCATGGGTCTCTCTTGCTGAGGGGAAACCAGAGAGGTACATTAGTCAGACAGATGACAGCCCCTGCAGCTGCGGTTGGCCGTGGAGCACAGGTGATAGTGATCACCTTTCTCCTCCACCCCCGCTGGCCTCAGCTGTGTGCCTGGTTAGATGACCCAGATGCTCCTCCCCGTGGGACCCGGGTCCTTGTCAGGTTGGGATGCTTTTCCTGGCCATTTGTAGTCACAGCTAGGCAAGAGACAGATTGGAACATCTCTGTGGAAAAAGCCTGGGTCCCTCCAGGCCCCAGGATCAGCCAGTGCCCCCAGTGAACAAGCATATATTTGCAGAAGTTGGCAAAGTTCCCTATATCTGCCACCGAGAATAATGTGAGGTGGGGGCGTGAAGGGTTTTGGTGTTGGAATATCCAGAATACCCGAGGACAAGTCAAGGCCCACAGACCAGTTAGCATCAGAAACCTCTCCTGTCCAGTTCTGTTCGGAAAATGACAGCAGGAATGGGGTGGGGTGCTCCTGGGAAAGCCCTGGCTTCTCCTGTGGTCAGGGTCTGTGCGGGACTGGGCCCTGTCCCCACAGGGTGACGATGTCATGTGCTAACTCTGGCAAGGAGTCTCCGCCTCGGGTGAAGGGACTCCAGCACCCCCAAAACGGCTTCAGTCCTGGAGAGGTGTGCTTCAGTAGCCTCAGACACCATCCCTAATTCCTGCCTTAGGACACGTAGTAATTTATTCCAGAGAAGGATAGATGGTTGATGTCACCTCAGGAAAGAGGGTGGGGTAGGTGTGAAAAAAAGGTGGTTAGACTTTACATGTTTGAGTGCAGCTGGGCAGTGGGGGCCCCTGTAAAGGGGTGACCAGGGTGGACTGGCCAGTCTGTCTGCTGTGGGCACGAAAGTAACCAATGAGGCTCGGGAGAGACGATGCCGTTCAGGATCCAGTGTGATTAAAACAATGTTATAAGACACAGGTTGAAGAGCATGCCTCAGCTTTCTCCGGGATGGACCGGAAGTACAGGCCCAGGGGAGGAAGGCAGAGAAGCCAGGAGAACAGGGAACTGACTGCCTGCTGCGGTGGGGTGGGGGGTGATTAGTGACCCTGTCTTGGAAGGCAATCTAGCAACATTTTTCCAGATCTTTAAAAATACTTACACCCTTCGATTGTTTTAAGGTTCATCATAGCTGTTCATGGAATAACTATCCTAATAGATTGAAAAAAATCCAAATAATTAATAGGAAAATTAATACATCATTCAAGAGACATCTATATGCTGGAATACTACACAGCCACTGGAAATTTGTTGAAGAATTCTTAATGATATAAGGCAACTTTTGATGATATTTTAGGTAAAAAAAGAATAAAAATATACATTGTAATTTCAATTATGTGAATTTATATATGCCTATATATGTGTATTTACAGAAAAAACAAGTCCAGATTTTACACTGTATTTGAAATCTGTATTTGCTATTATCACAATTTATTTTTACTTATACAACCGATGTTAGGGAGAAAGAAGCTTTACAAATTATTTTTCATAACTCGATGAAATTCTATATATTTTATTCTGTTATTTGGGCCAATTAAAACAAGGCCAATAATGTCAAAGTTGAATTAGCTAGCACATGTTTGGTAAGTGTTACTGTAAATGTTGATAACACCCATACGATAAATAAATACAATTTCTCACAAGTAAAACGTGTTATCGTCTCAAGACCAAAGGTTTTATAATAATTAACCATTTTGACTAGACTATAAGCTCATAGGAGTATTTACTGTAATTAAGTCACTCCATTTTATGGTGAAAAATACAAAATAAACGTGACTTCAAAGAATCATCACCTGTCTTGGCGCCTCTGATGATTATTAATGTGTTCAAAGGATCTGGTTCTTCCTGTTCTGCAGTTCTCCCTTCTCTTTAAAACAGGCTGAAATGCCAAGTCAGTGTATCCTCAAGGTTATAGACGTCCACCTTAATTATTTTTGGAACTTGTGGCCTTTGGTTTGTTAGAAGATAAACTGAGGCATATTAAACATATGAAGAATTTATTTGAACAAAAAATCTATTGGAATCAGGCAACACCAAACCAAAAGCAGTTAGGAAGGCTCCACCAGCAGTTGCTGGGGGAAGACTTTTAAAGAGAAGGAGCAAAGCAAAGAAAGGAAATTATTGGCTGGCTACAGCAGAAAGCCTAGCTGGCTGCTGGTGATTTGTTGTCCTTAGGCTTTGATTTTGTAACCTTGAGGCGGGCGTTTATGGGCCTAGATTGTGGTTTGCTTCCCATAGGTTGCTAAAGTACCTCAATATAATGACCTCCTTGTTTAACCAATGTAACAGGTTTTAGTGATGACTTTAACTAAGGCCGAGTAACAGTATTACACAGTCACCTCTTTCTATGCTTCTACAGTCCTCCCAATTTTACCTATAGTGCATATTTTGGATCAGTGGCTTCTCTTGATCTCCATGCCCACTCCTTTGTCCTGCTTGGCTCCCTCTTCACTTTACTTTTGAGTGGGTGGGTCTGGGCATGTCACTCCTGGCTTAGCTCTTCTAGGTCCCTGCTCCACTAGAGTCCAGTACCAAAGCTGACCTGGCTGGAGATTGACCTCCTGTCCCAAACCGCCCCCCAGAGCTTCCTTCCAGGTGCGTCCCACTGCTCCTGTTGACAACTGCTCATTATCCTGGTCTCAGTATTAGGTTCCTCAGAGCCAACTGATTTCCTCAAAGATGCCTGCCTGGTCCCCAGTTTAATTAGTGCATTCCCCTCTATTTTCATACTAATCTCAGGGACCTGATGACAATTTATAATTATGTTTTTGTTTGGGGCATTTTGCTTACTTCTCCTCATGGCTGGGAGCTCACAGGATGTCCGACTCACTGCCCCACACCCAGCCCCACACACAGCACTTGGTAAACAGTAGATGCTCAATTTGTGTGTGAACGATGTATAGGAGAAGTGGAATAATGAACCATAAAAAAGCCTATCAAGGAAGAGATGATCATGTTGTTCAGCAGCATTTATCTCTGACAGGTTGGATTATGGATGATTTTAATTTCCTATTTAAACACTGATGTTCTATCCAATTTTTCTGTAACGAGAATTAATTACTTTTGTATTCAGAGAAAATCCTTAAAAAAAGGAGAGCCACATCACTGAGGTGTCAGTAGAGAGGGGAGGGATTCCAGGGCCCAGATCCTTGCAGAAGCTCAGGGAGATCATGGTGGGGGTGGTCCCTGAAGAGGGGGCTTCAGGGTGCCGTGAGGTGTGGAAGGGGCAGGCTGTGCTGGGCTGCTGCTGTGGCCCCAAAGGCTCCTGGGCTCGAGCAAGTAGGCGGTGCTCACCTACACAATGGCAGGCAGAGAGGTTGAGCCATGGAAAAGAAGGTACACTTAGGGATTAAAATTGGCCTCTTTAAACACTAATGATGTAATGTATGGTGACTAACATAACATAATAAAATAAATAAAAATCGGCCTCTTTTTTTTTGAAGATTTTATTTATTTATTTGAGAGAGAGAGAGCACACGCATGAGAGAGAGCACACACGCATGAGCGAGCATGCACACAAGCAGGGGTATGGAGAGGGAGAGAATCTCAAGCAGAATCCGCACCCAGTGTGGACCCTGATGCGGGGCTCGATCTCACAACCCTGAGATCATGACCTGAGCTGAAATCAACAGTCAGCTGCTTAACTGACTGAGCCATCCAGGTGCCCCTTTGGCCTCTTTTTTTAAGTAGTCAAGAGGTAGGGAATGAGTTGCTTTCTTCCTTCTACAGGCAGGTGGTCCAGGAGGTGTGAGCTGGGTTAGTAGGATGCCTCCTATAAAGGATGGTAATTTGCATGGTGGTTCCGGGGCAAAACACTTTCTCCAGCTGAGTTTTCCATATATAAGATGGTGTGAATAAGGCCTATTTGATGGCACTGCTATGAAGACAAATTGTGAATTTGAGTTAAGGGCTTATAAGAGGTTCTGATGTGGTTGGTGCTCAATTCCTTACTCCAGTAACCACCAACAATTTCGTGGGCTCCTTACAAGAGAGAGGTGTTGCACGGTGTTCTGCCACTATCATGAACAATTCCGTTTAGAATCAGATTTGGGAGCCATTATTCTGAAGCACTCACTGGTCTATAATTGTCTATTCTACACTTTCTCATGACCTAAATTTTCAAGCTGAGTGGTTGTTGTCCTGCTACTTGCCAATATCCGCTTTTCCAATATCACTCAGCGATTACGTTGCTTCGCTCGTTAATTTAGGTGAATAAAACACAGATGGATTCTTTAACAAATTTCCATGAATGAAAATGGGTTTCTGGAGTTGAGTATCATGGCCTTGTTTGGGCCACTGATTTGTGGGTGGACATCGTGAAATGTCATTCCCATTCGCAGGTTTGTTTTTTTCTAGAACCTTGACCCACAGCGAGATCTCTGCTCTTGCGTTCAGGGAAGGAGATGGCGTGAAAATGGCACTTGGTGCTCTCGCTTGCTTGCTTGTATGTGCACATCTGGGCAAACTGAAAGCAGAGTGGAAAGCAGCACTTTCTTACACTTTCAGAGGTGCACTGAAGATTGACGTTATCTGAATCGGCCAGTCTTCACGATAGAGGAAGACACAGCACAGAAGGGAAAGTGGGGCAAACAGACAGACGAGTGTGGGGTGGCTGGATTGTGTCCTTGCCTCCTTCTGATGTTTACCCGAAAGACCCCAGGACAGACGTAAATGGAGGGAAGACAGGGTCTTTATGCTGGTAAATAATACAGATAAATTAAGGTGAGTCAGTAAGTACACATTATATTCTAATAGTAATTTCTAGCATAAACATAAAATAGAGCTCATCATAACCAGACTTGGCACCTGGAGCGTCTTCAGTAGCATCACGGCTGTCTCATCTGCTCCCTTAAATGTGCTTTGGGGACCCCAGGTCAGCAGTGGGGAGGGGTGGAGGTATTCTGCAGGTGCCACTGTCATGAAGAGGTTAGGTAAAGCTGGGAAAGATGGGGCACTGGGGACAGATCATAAAAGCCAGGCAATGCAGCCTAAATGGATCTTCAAAGAACCAGGGAAAAATGTATAGAGAATTCAGCTTTTGAAGCCCAGAGACTGAGAATCAAGAAGGAGACACAGGGTACCTGGGATCAGGCATCGCCCGTGGGGTTTGCTATGGGCTCCCAGCAGGGGTGGGTGAGTGGGATGCCTGTGTTCAAAAGGCCAGGGTGGAGGTCCTCCCCAGGTGGACCAGCAGCTGGAAGGCAAAAAGTCTGCATGCTCATGATTAGGGTCTTTGTGTCCAGTCGAGTGAGGCTCATCAGATATTCTCCACTTGCTTGGCGCAGGGAGTTCCTCACTGTTTACCATCTGGGGACACAGTCAGAAGCATTTGTGGGCATCAGCCAGGCATCCTAACACCCAGGGACTTGTGCCCTGCAGATGGCTGGCGTTGGACTTCGCACCAGGGAATGGCTTGGACACCCCCACCATTGCCCTCACCGTGCATCATCCCACTTTCTTTCTGTCCTTGGCCAAAGTGCTGTGGTAAGAGCCTGTGCTGTGGAGCTGGTCAGCCTGGGCACCAGTCCTGGCTCTGCCGCTCCCCAGCTCTGTGACCTAGGGCAAACGACTTAACTGTCTGTGCTGCAGACTCTGCGATAATAAGAGTACCCATCTCACAGTTCTGTTATTAGGAATAAATGCAATAAGATTTATATGACCTTCAAATAGAGCTTGTAGAAGTGTTAAATAAACCCCATCCCTTAGTGCTTGAAAGCCCTGCCAGTTTTTGGATTCCTTGAAGTGTGAGCAAACACACAACATCAGTAACAGCTGAGGCTTCCAGCATGCATGATGTATGAGAAGGTCCCCAGCTGAAAATCTGAGGAGTTTAACCAGGAGATAAAGTTTTGTTCCTTTTTTCCATATAGAATTTCCATCAGCCATTTTATTACGTTCGCTGCTTTCAAGCCTGACTGTCTCTAGCCCACCTGAGATCGGTAATTTGTCTCCATGATCTCAGGGAATGATCCTTCCTGTGATAATTTATTCTAATCACACTGGCTTGTTTGGATTCTCTGCTGCTAAGCAACACTTACCGAACTTTCTTGTTGTCCTTTTTTGTTCTTCTGACTTTCCAGCTCAATACAAGGAGCTCCTTTGCAACCAGACAGGGCACAGTTCACAAAGGCACATGATAACAGAGCATGAGACAGTGGGGAGGCGGGTAAAATGGGCCCAGCCCTGCACTCCGGGAATCCCTGAGCTTCTGAGGGTCCAGGTGGGAGCCAGCTGAGTGAGGATTGGGAAAGCAGGTTGTTTCCATGGAGAGGAGGCTTGGCAGGTGCTCCGATGTGCCGGCCCAGCCCGGGACACACTGCACTATCACCTTGACGATGCTGAGGACCGCCTTAGCCTCTCACCCCATCTCTGCACATCTCCTCTCCTGTCCTAGGCCTTAGTGTGAGTAGGAGGGAGGGGGAGGGTGGCATCTCATTGGTGCGGCTCCTGGCCTAGAAGTCTCTGGAATGTGCTTGATAGAATGTGAGGTAAAGGTCATTTGATGAGTTTATAGAAAAGCTTTTCAGGCCAGGAACTAACTGTTGTGGCCTCAACTCAAACAAATGCTATAGGCAATAAGTTTTTTGGTTCTGTCCAAACTCTGAGTGAGCCACCGGCGGGCAGGGGGGTGGAGGGGGGCTCTGCTCACTGCACAGGACTCCAGCCTGCAGGTGAGCGAAGCCGGGCTTGCCCTGGTAACATACCCCCTTCCAGAACACCAATGGGACCACTTTCTCTGTGGAAAGAGGCAGCTTTTAGGTCATAATTGTTCTACTGTTTATTTTCTCTAAACCACAGAGGAGGCCAATAACAGGAGCCACCAAAGGGTGCTTACTCCAAATGTTCTTGGTGATGGGTCAGATGGTTTTGCGTCCGTTCCCCAGGGCTACCCTTGTTCCTGGAGCATCACCTGACCTATCTCACTTGTCTGTACAACCAGAGGCCTGAAAAGGCCCTGTCTGGGCAGCTGAGCAGAAGGCACTAGAGTTTTCTGCCTTCCTAATAATGTAGCTAAAGCTCTGGGAACAAACATAACCCCTTTGCCTGCATGGGGTCTGATCTCTCTCTGTTTTTGAACCATAATGTTTTTGTTTATCAAAATTGGGTATCTACAAACATATATTTACACATATTTTAAAAACATAAATAACATAATAATAAGAAGAACACCTGGGCTCCTCCCCCTGTACCCATTAACTTAAGGAGAAGTTCGTTACCAGGCCCTTCAAGGAGCCCTGGGCCTCTCTGTAACCCCTCCTCCTCCTTAGTGTTCGAGGTAACCACCACCTTGAATTTTGTGTTTAGCAGTTCTTGCTTTTCTTTGTGGTTTACTCCAGAAGTTTCCTTAATCAGTATATTCAGTTTTGCCTGCTTTTACATTTTATATAAATGGAATCCCATTATTATTTTCCAAAGATTGATCCACATTGATGATTCTAACTGAGTTCCTTCTTTCTTAACCTCTACTACATAATGATCCACTGGACCCACTGGACAAGTATACCGTAATGTACTTATCTTTTCTCTGGTTGATGGTTATTGCGTTTGGCTCCATTTTCTTGCTTCTACACCCAGTGCAGTCGTGAACACGCTTCTGGAACTCCTGTGCACAGGGTGACAATTTCTCCAGGGTGGCAGCTCTTCAACATTTTGTTCTAGGACCATTTTATGCTCTTGAAAGGACTTCTGTTTATGTAGGTTGCATCTACTGGTATTTACCATACCAAAAATGAGCAGTGAATTACTTAGAAATATTAAGTCATTTAAAATAACTATCGTACATCTGTTACATGTTAACATGAATAACATTTTAATGAAAATAACTTTTTTTTAAAGATTTTATTTATTTTTGACAGAGAGAGTGTACAAGCAGGGGGAGTGGCAGGCAGAGAGAGAGAGGGAGAAGCAGGCTTCCCTCGGGGAAGGGAGCCTGATGTGGGGCTCGATCCCAGGACCCTAGGATCATGACCTGAGCCGAAGGCAGACGCTTAACCATCTGAGCCACCCAGGCACCCCTGAAAATAACTTTTTAAAAAAGATTTCATTTATTTATTTGAGAGAGAGAGAGAGCACATGGAGCGGGGAGGGACAGGGGAGAGGGATGAGCAGACTCCTTGCTGAGCAGGCAGCCCAATGTGGGGCCCCATCCCAGGACCCTGGGATCATGATCTGAGCTGAAGGCAGATGCTTAACCAACTAAGCCACCCAGGCACTCCCAAAATAACTATTTTTCAAAACAAAAAAATAGTGAGAGGAGTGGCATTGTTTCACATTTTTACAAATCTCTTGCATATCTGTCTGAATAGAGGGAAGCTGGATTCTCCTATCAACTTCTGCATTCTGTCAGTTGCAATTTGTTGGTTTGGTTGAAGTATATGGAGAAAATCCAGATTCCCATGGAAAAGGGAAAAACATCTTAAAAAAACTTTTTTGAGAATTGTGGATATTTTTTGATACGACACCAAAACTAGATAAGAGGTCTTTTTAAAAAGAACCCTTTTATATTCTATTGCAACAAAGTACATTGTATTTTGAGTGGCTCTTACACCCAAACATTATTTCCATCCATCGGTCATTTGGAAGATATTAATCACTGAGGTATGCAGATCTTCCAAATGTTGACACATTTCATTAACAATACCAAAAAAATTATATTAATTTATATCACGCCTAATCTCACTAGAAAAGTCTTTAAATATTGGGGAGCTGTAGGGCTCATGGTAGCAGAAGCAAAATTTCTACAGTTCTAATTTTTGCTTGAAAGGTCCAGTTGGATTATTTGTAATAAATATTGTCAGTTACTTTTCTTTTTAAGTGACAGGCTCACTGGGTGACTTTTGAAAAGATGCCAACATGCTTTCAAGTGAAATCAGTGCTGCATGAGAAAAAGGCTAGCTCAGTTTTGAAAGGAATTTTCCTTAATGAAACCATTGCATGCAGTGTAAGTGCGTTATGCTTCCCAGTTAGTCACACAGACTATTAAAAAGACATGCACTGAAGGGCTGGGATTTAGTAAAATGAATAACTTTTACCCCTTCACCAATGAGGTGAAATGCTTATGTGAAACTGGCTTTTTTTTTTTTATTCTTATGTTAATCCCCATACATTACATCATTAGTTTTAGATGAAGTGTTCCATGATTCATTGTTTGTGCATAACACCCAGTGCTCCATGCAAAATGTGCCCTCCTCAATACCCACCACCAGGCTAACCCATCCTCCCACCCCCCTCCCCTCTAGAACCCTGTTTGTTTTTCAGAGTCCATCGTCTCTCATGGTTCATCTACCCCTCCGATTTCCCCCGCTTCATTCTTCCCCTCCCGCTACCTTCTTCTTCTTCTTCTTTTTTTTTCTTAACATATGTTGCATTATTTGTGAAACTGGCTTTTTATTTGTTAGCTGAAAGCACTTGGCCATGATGAACACAACTACTACTAGTGTGGTTCATGCCATTGCCTTGATTTGCGCTAAGCACCTGCCGTTACCTCACCATCGCTCCAGTGCAAATGTCAATGCAGTGAGAAAGGCAAATTTGTCTTAAAATTACTATGAAAATAATTTTGACCTGGAGGTCCACTTGAGCGTGTCTTTAGGGACCCCAGCATCTGCCAGAGCACATACTGAGAACCAGGGCTCAAGGGCACAAACTTGGAATTGGAATTGGACTGTACAGCATGTTTATGTTCAACGTCAAAAGTATAGCCAAATTGTTTTCCAGAATGGATGTGGCAATGTATATGACGTCCACCAGCAATGTATGGATCCTGGTTTGCTTAAGTCCTCTCTTAAGGACTTAGCATAAGTCCTTATTTCTCTTCTTAACTTTGTGCCATTCTAGTGAGTATACCGAGGATTGATTTACCCTTTAGTGATAAGATTTTAAAACTTGATTGAAATATATTAAAGAAGACTTCAAGTAATGGAGATAACATGTTAATTGCCCACTTGTGTTCTTATATAGGAATACACTTATTAAAGTGCCAGAAGTTTATACAACTTCCATTATTTAATCTTTCCAACAATTTTATTTAGTGGTTACGACCTTTACTTTTATTTCACACCCAAGAACTGAAGCTTAGTAAAGAAACTTGCTCAAGATCTTGTGGTGTGAAATAGTAAGAAATATACATAATGTCTCTGCCCCTGGTTCCTGCCAATATTTAGTCTTGGACCTCAGTTTCTGACAGAGAACTCCTAAAACCTCTTTAATCTCCTCAGTGATGGAAGCGATAGGAGCATCTTCCATAGAGTTCCTAAATCTGTTGGAATTTCTTGGATGATAGAAACATCCTTTGTTCTAATGAGGTAACTCTTGGTGGGCTCCTTATGGGGGCTGGCCACCAAAAAGACCAAGCCATGATTAGAAGCTTTGAACTTTCAGCCGCAGCCCCCCTCCTGTAGGGAGGAGAGACGAGCTAGAGAATGAGTTAATAACCATTTACACATGCGTGATGGAGCCTCTATAAAAATCCCTATAGGGCAGGTTTCAGAGAACTTCTGGGTTGGTGGACACATCCATATGCTGGGAGGGTGGGGCACCCCAACTCCATGGGGACAGAAGCTCCTGTGCTCAGAACCCTTCTGGACTGAGCCCTCCCTATCTCTTCATCTGGTTGTTCATTTGTGCCCTTTAGTGTATCCTTTATTACATAATGTCCCAGTGAATGTAAGTAAGCCTTTCCCTGAATTCTGTGAATTATTCTAGCAACTTATTAAAACTGAAAGAGGAGGTCTTGGGAACCTCTGATTTACAGCCAAATTGGACCGAATTGTGGTTAACCCGGCGACTCATCACCCGTGACTAGCATCTGAAGTTGGGGGGGCAGTCTTGTGGGGCCGAACCCTTAGCCTGTGGGATCTGATGCTAAATCTAGGTAGATAGTGTCAGAATTGAATTGAATTGTAGGACACCCAGCTGATGTCAGCGAATAGGTTGGTGTGGGAAAAAAACCCATACATTTGGTGTCACAAGTGTTGAGTGAGTAGAAAAACAGTTTTTCCTTTCACAAAGCTTGCTGGGAAAGTGAGTTCATACTGTATACCATCCCCATGCACTCAGTCACTGGGCGTATAGATGCTGGTAGGTGGGGGTTTAGGAAGAAGAGAGAAGGGGAGAAGAAGCTACAAAATTTGTTTTTTATAGGGGTGTCTGGGTGGCTCAGTCATCTGCTTTTGGCTCAGGTCCTGATCCCAGGGTCCTGGGATCGAGTCCCACATGGGGTTCTGTGCTCAGAGGGGGAGTCTGCTTCTCCCTCTGCTGCTCCCACTCTCTTTCTGTCAAATAAATAAATAAGATCTTTTTAAAAAATTTTGTTTTTTACATAAGGCTGTCACCAATTTCCAATTGAATGATGGCTAGAATTTATTTGTATATGGGCTTCCAAATTTTTATAGATCTTTCTGGCTCATTTAATGCTCACAGTATTTTATTAGCTGTACTTCATGAAAATGTTGTGTTGCACACCTTCCTGTATTGGCCGAGGAAGCGCTGTTTGTGGTATGTGGAAAATCACTCAAATGCCCTTCCAGGCAAGCTGGTCCAGAGGTCACAGAACAGAAGGGCTCATAGACCAAATTAAAATGTCTCAATCAGATGGTTTATTCAATCAATTTAAATCACAGTGAGAAGCAAGGGAAAAGAGAAGGGCAAGTTAGCACATTTAGGATAGGGCACACTCGGAATACTGGAGCACTCGATGCTTATCACCTGGGGCCATGGTAGGCGGCCAACGGGCTGCCAAATGAAGACCTCATGATTATTAAGTGCTCACGTGTATTTAGTATATCCTGCTAGCTGGGGGTTTTGGTAGTGCCTCTTGTATATTTATTATATTATGAATATTTAGTACCCAACTGCCTCACAGATATTAGATCTATCTTGGAACTTCTGTCTATCTAGGTTTAACACACAAGATCTGTTTACTAACTACTTATCTTATGTGTAACACACATTGTGATTTCTGTTTATGTTCAATGAACTTGTTGCTTACTAGCTTATCAATTTAAACCATCTTAAAAGTTGTACCTCTTTGACCAACTATAAATTTCTTCATCTGATGGAACTGAATATTCTCAAAGCAAATGTACATTACAGTTTGCAAAATGACAATTTCAGGAATCATTATTTCTGTTCATTTTAAACAAAAGCAACACATCTGTATAATTAATGTACTTAACAGTTGCATCTAAGAATTGAGCACTAGTGGAGTCTATGTTATTTTACGGATTGCTTTAGTCATCTGGGCTGCACTGTCTAAAAGGGTAGCCACTGAGCACGGCAGCTGTGGCTGGTCCAAATTGAGATGTGCTGTAAGTATAAAATATGCACCAAATTCAAAGGCTTAGTTTGTAAGAAAGAGCATAAAATATCTTATTAATAATTTGTATATGGATTACACACTGAAATGATATTTTTATTATATTGAAATAATTTCAGCTCTTTTATTTTTCCTTTTTAATGTGGGTTCTAGAATATTTAAAATTAATTTAAAATTTAAAATCTAAAAAACAGCACCCCATTTAATTGCTTAGCCAAAGGCAGATGCTTAACCAACTGAGCCACCCAGGCGCCCCCAAAAAACTTTAGCTGTTTATTTTTCCAGTCTTTTTTAGCTTACTGAGATGTTCAAATGAAGTTGCTTGCTCAAGGATGGCCATTCTCATGTAAAAAATCAGTTACAGAGATCTGGTTCAAGATGGCAGTACAGGAAGATCCTGAACTCACCTCCTTCCATGGACACATTGAATCTACAGATACATATAAAACAATTTCCTCTGAGAAAAAATCCTCAAACTAGCTGAGTGACTCCCACACATCCAGCACATGAAAAAAAAATCCATATCCACACTTATCGTGAGGACCATTAATAAGGTATAGAATTGTTGAATCACTATGTTGTACACCTGAAACTAATGTTATTAGTTAGTGTACAATATTGAAGCAGGTAGGGGAGGCTAACAGACAATCTTACCGTAAACCACGCCCCTAGCACAGCGACTCACAGTTGGGAGAAAACTCAAAACCTGAGCTTCTCCCTGAGGAGACTAGGATTTGAACCCCTCATGGGCACCCTAACTTATAAGACCTGCACCTGAGAGACAAGCTCCCAGAACATCAGGCTTAAAAGCCTACGGGGCCTGTGTCCGCAAGACCCACAGGGCCATAGAGAGCTGAGAAATGCCTTTCAGAGGGCTCGTGCGCAGGCGCTCACCTGCTCCAGGGCCCAGCTCAGAAACAGCTGATTGAGAGGTGCCCAGACTTTATGTGCAGGAGGCTCATTTACTTATCTTAAAATTAAGTTCTCATAATGGGAAAAGAATTTATAAGAAATACGGTGACCGATGTTAACTAGACTTACTGTGGTGATTATTTTGCAATATATACAAATACCAAATCATTATGTTGTATGCCGGAAACTAATATAATGTTATATACCAGTTATACATCAATAAAATAAAACACAATGTGTGAGAAAAAAATCAGCTATGTGTTTTCAGATTACGGGCTAGTGAGGCCTCTTTTTGAGGTTAAAGGCTCTGTGTTCTCAATTTCACATTCATCTAAATTTTTTTGCCTTCCCTCTAACTTGACCAGTGTGCGCTTGCTCGATATAGAGAAAATGTGTTTCCTCCAGTGAAGTTTGTTTGTACGAATGGTTTACATAATTCTCCTTTTAGTGTACCTTCCTCATGCTCTGACAATGAGGGAAAGCACTGTGGCTTCAACCGCAGCTAAAAAGATGGTCAGTTATAGTTCATGTGCCTGTATATTCAGCATCCAGTGAGGCTAATTCAGGCTTCCTTTGATTTGTGTTCAAATGTCTTTTCTCCGCCCCCTTTGCCTGGGACCTATCTTGAGGAAGGCAAAAAGAGAATTTAAAACCTTCCAAGTGTTGAGTAAATTTGGGAACCATATAACCAAGAGCGGAAGAGGCTGCTTGTAAGATTCTTGCTGATATAATCTGGTATTAGGATTTCATTTTTGTCTGCCTCTCAGAAGGCACAACGAACATTGCCAGCTAAATCTATGAATCTGTTCCCAGCTTGGAAAGGAAGGCACCCTCTGGACGAGATGGGCATTTAAAATGTGGCCCTCTTTGCCCTTTTACCTTCCTGTGCTCGTGATTGTCTTCACAGTTCCTTTGCAGAAGGGCTGGTTGGAGAATGAGACCTGCCTATTCCGAGGAGTGGTGGGATGCAGTTGCCCAGACAGAGTCCATGGTACACCAGTCATCTGGATGCTTTCAGCCTGGCTTCTAAATTTCAGGACTACATTATTCCAACAATATTCAGCAATACCTTAAAAAAAGGGCAGAGGAGAGGAAGCGCATGTAAAATGTTTACGTTCATTAAAGGGATTGTATGTTGAAGAAGCTCAATATACTCATGAAGTTGAACTTTTGGTGATATCCAGCTCTAAGGTTTTTGGTTACCTAGGAGTTAAAGGAATCACGTGAAAGCTGCATAAACTTTCTTATACAAAATGTATTGTACCTTGTCAAAATGTATTAATTTTGTACAGTAACGGATGGTAACTACACTTACTGAGGTGATCACTTCACAGGGCCTACAAAGCTTGAATACTGTGTTGTACACATTAAACTAATATTATATGTCAATTATGCTTCAATTAAAAAAAATCCTCTCTAGAGTACAGACACCATTTTCACTGCTTGTAGCTTAAAGCTGGTGCTGACAGGGCCCCCTGAGAGCTCTCAGCAAGTGGTAGGAGTGGAAGTTACATCATTACCTGTGGGCCCCGTCAATGTATGTGTTCCAGGGCAGATCAGGTGGTCGCTAATGGAAACCATCTAGATGCTCCTAAGACACGACATGGTCTGGGAGCCCCTCCTCCCCCATCTCAAATCTTGGCTGCCACATTGCGGAAGTGGGCTATTAGGAAATTCTGATTTGCAGGACTGTTTTCAGCAAGGAGGGGTCCAGAACATGTTTGCCTTAAACGGGGCAGATTTGGAACCAGAGAAAGTAGAGCAGTAGGGGCCTTGGAGACAACGTGGGAAAGTGTTCAACCGCAAATGGGAAAATTTGTGTAGCTGTCTTCTTACATTTGAAACCTGAGATCGCATCCTCCAACACCTTGTCCTGTCCTCATTTCAAAGACCAAATCTTCCAAATGAAGATTTGTCACTTTTCTAAAAACTATATGAAGTGTTCCAAGCAATTATGCAGGAAAAGTGAAGGGTACATTTGTCTATTTACTCAGTCTTTCATGTTGCTCTCTGAAAACAGTTTTGTTTCTAATTGTTTCTCTTTTTCTCTCCTTTGTGTGTGTGTGTGTGTGTGCTTTCACACTCTCAACCTCCCACTGTGAAAGGACATCGGGTGAACTGTCCATTATTTAAATCATCTTTCCAACAGCAAAACCCTGTGCCTTGAGTGATTCCAGTTTGGGAGGAAATAAGACAAAAAGTCAATTTCTTATTTGCACATAATGTCTTGATATATTAATAAAATAATCCAGAATGACTAATCATAATATTTTCGAGTTATAAATTATCTATCTCATAGCTGTAGTCATTAATGGCAAATAAAAATGAGAGCTAAATGGGGATGTTAGCCATAATGCCATTGTAGAGTTCCTCAGGGATATACATTATACTTTAATAAAGCAATAACTTAGGAGAATTTTGTTATTGCAGTGAATTTTGGCGTAATATTATTGCTTTAGAGGAAACTCAATTCTAAAAATCTTATTTCCCAGTCACACATCTGAAAATATATTGAAACTTACTGCTTTTAATCTCAAATTTGGTTATCAACTTTTAATTATTATCATTATTAGCCTTCTCCCCAAAAATTTATACTTTATATGTACCTCTGTGTCTGCATCTCTGAACTCTCCAGCCCTTGGGAGTCACCTTCCCTGTTAATTTTTTTTTTAAGATTTTTATTTGAGAAAGAGTGAGAACAGAGAGCATAAGGGGGGGGGAGGGGGAGTGGCAGAGGGAGAGGGAGAAGCAGACTGATGCAGGGAGCCCGATGATGCGATGCGGGGCTCAATCCCAGGACTCCGGGATCCTGACTGGAGCAGAAGGCAGACGCTTAACCGACTGAGCTACCAAGGTGCCCCTTCCCTGTTAATTTCTAAACAAAATAATTGAGTCCTCATCTTACATGACTGCCCAAGTTCAGTCCTATCCTAAAGAGTGTCTCTGAAGGTCCTGGGTTGTGGTGAGGGTTTTTTCCTGGTTGTTACTTTTTCTTTCTGGCTTCCGGTGACTTCTAGTTGTTTGCCTTCCATCTCTGGCCACTCATGATGTCACTGTCTCTGTGAATCTCTCCATCCATTGTATCCCCACCCCGGTTCTGAATTGGTCCCATCCCCTTAGTCCACAGGGCTCGTGTGGAGGCTAGGAGATGACACAGTGGGAGTATAACCCAGAGCGCGAGATGGTTCACACCTCTCTATCCTCATAGTCACGGCCTGCACCCTCAGAATCCTTCTCTACCCACCCTTCCCTTTCCCCCCCCCCGAATAACTCCTCTGGGTGGCAGGGGTGGGGGTATGTGTCTCCTAATCATGCTTTTCCTCCCCATGGAACACCTGGGCGCCAATTCCCTGATTACACGTCTGTCTGTGGGAAATCCAAATCTTCTTACCTCATATTCATCCTTATAGAGATGAATTCCGCCACAACAGGTTAACTTTTTCCATATGTAAGCATAATAAAATGAACCTAGTTGGAAGCACGTGTATTTGTATTACTTCACCAAACTTCAGGATCAGCTTATACCTGTATGAGCAAAATTGACCATAAAAGTAATCCCTCCCAGGATAAAGATAAAGTCTCCCCATGGATAGATTTCAGCTACTAGCCTGGATGCATAAATGACTGGCATCTTAAAAACAGCACAGGTTTAGGTGGTTATCTATTTATCAAAGCTTAAATAGTTAACACAAGTTAAATTGGTATAATTGACATAAAATATTAATCATTAATCATGATGATTTTGGTTTGATTTGATTTTTTTAACTGAAGCATAGTTGACACACACTGTTACATTAGTTCCAGGTGTACAACATGGTGAGTCAACATCTCTATACGTCATGCTGCCATCTGTCACCATACGATGCTATTACAATACCATTAACTATATTCCCTGTGCTGCACCTTTCATCCTTATGACTTATTCATTCCATAACTGAAGCCTGTACCTCCCACTTTCCTTTACCCATTTCGCCTATCCCTTTAACCCCCTTCCCTCTGACAGTCAACAGTTTGTTCTATCCATAGGTCTGTTTCTGTTTTTTTTTTCCTTTTGTTTGTTGTTTTTAGATTCCACATAAGAAGTAAATCTAATGGTATTTGTCTTTCTCTGTCTGAGCACAATGCCCCTTCAGTCTATCCATGTTGTCACAAATGGCAAGATCTCAATCTCTTTTATGGCTGAGGAATATTCTGTTGTATATATGTATATCACATCTTTATCCATTCATTTTTTTGAATAAATAAAAGGTTTTATTTGTCTCACATAATGTTCAGAGATGGGCGGTCCAGAGCAGGTGACAGACTCAACAGTTGTGCCCCCACCAACGCCCGCTCCTGCATTCCCAGTGTATTTTCTTGTGGTTGCAAAGTGTCTGGAAATCTCTACCCAGAGCCACGGGGGGAGAAACTAAAAATGGAAAGGGAGGAGGGAAGGAGGTGGCACTCATTATTCTTGAGCCAGTTTCAATAATTCTGATTATATTTCTATATCACAATATCTATTGTTGTGTGACAAATCACTTTGAAGTTAAGTATCTGAAGACAACAACCACATATCATTGCTTATGGGTCTATGGGTCAGTTTGGAAGTTCTGCTGATCTGAGCCAGGCCTGGCTGATCTCGGTTGGGCGCACTCATGTGCCTGCATCAGCCAGTCAGTCAGGGTGATGGCCAACCTTGGATGCTTGGGATGGCCCCACTTACATGTCTGTCATTGTCAGGCTGTCAGCTGGAAAGGTGGGGGATGTGTCCCATAATCTAGTAGGCTAGCCTGGGTTTGTTCACATGATAGCTGGTGCAGGCTTCCAAGAGACTGGGTAGAAATATGCAAAGGCTCTTAAGACTTAGGCCCACACCTGGTACAATGTCACTCCTTCTATTGCCCCAAAGTCATGAGGTCAGCTCAGAGTCAATGTGGAGAAACAGGATCCATCACTTTTTTTTTCTTAATGTTTTGGATTTTTCTTTTATTGAGGTATAATTGACATAAAATATATTAGTTTCAGATGTAAGATAGTAATGATTTAACAATTACAACAAAAAACCAGACATGAACCAAAAAGCTAGCTACAGTTGACATTCATTAGAAATTCTTGATGTGTGAAAAGAAGTAGTACAGTGTGGTGGTCAGAGTATAGACCAGCTGAGTTTACATTCAGGCTCTACCAATGATTAGCTTCACAATCTTCAAAATTTGACCTAATTTCTCTGAGCTTCAGATCTGTTATCAGAAATGATGATGATGTTGATGATGATGATGATGGTAACAAAACTGTCTCATGTCTCTTGGGAGGCTTAAATGAGATTGTCAAAGGAAAGCCCCTAGCAGAGTGCCAGGTATGTAGCTCCTATCATAATGCATCTGGAAACTTGTTAATCCCACATTTCAGAACACCTGGTCCTTGACTTTCTTCAGGAGTACATACCAGTTGACAGTCATGTGCTTCTTTATATCACCAGTGGACAACTTTCCAACTTTTGCTGAAGCTTTAATCTTTCATTTGATGAGCAGATTTTTCCTTGGCTTGATGACTTCTTGAGCCACTTTTTAAAAAAATTTTATTTTATTTTATTATGTTATGTTAGTCACCATACAGTACCTCATTAGTTTTTGACGTAGTGTTCCATGAATCGTGGAGCCACTTTCAATAATTCTGTTTCCTTGTCTTTACAGGGCATGTAGTGAATTTGTTTATGGGAGAAATGTAAGCCATGGTCAATGTCAATCCTATTTTATTTGTTTATCTAAATCTCCATTTTCTTGCTCTAAACTATGAATCATCTCACTACTAGAACCTCATCTTTTTCATCAACAACCTAAAAGTTGACTTTCTTTTGGAGGCTATTTCTTAATGAAACCAAATCTCTCTTCACAAGAGTTGCTCAATCTGTGATTTGTAAAGAGCAATGGGCCAACATTGAGGTGTACTTATCAGTCAATTTCATGTTCCCCACTAGCTGAGTGAATCCTGCAGCCTCATGGCAGTTTAAATCCATGCTTCAAGAAAGATGACAATTCAGTTTTTGGATACACAAGAAACTTTGTTAGTAGTTACAGCTGCAAACCTGGTGAAGTGAAAGATTGTTAGGGGTTTTTTTTGCATGTAAAATTTATATGAGAATAAAAGTAGTATAATTTGCTATTTTCTCTGGCCGCTTAGCATGTTCTCAGAATCTTTGTGGGAGAACACACACACACACACACACAAACATACATGTACACGCACACACACACACACACACACACACCGGGTGGATAGAGAGAGAGTTATTATTTTAAGGAATTGGCTCATATGATTGTGGGGCTGGCAAGCTCAAAACCTAGAGGCTGGCTAGAGATTCAGGTAACAGCCTATGTTACAGACTTGAGTCCAAAAGCTAGAAACTTAAATGGAATTTCTTTTTTTTTTAATGTTTTATTTATTTATTCATGAGAGTCAGAGAGAGAGAGAGAGAGGCAGAGGCAGAGGGAGAAGCAGACTCCCCGCCTAGCAGGGAGCCCAATGCGGGACTCGATCCCAGGACCCTGGGATCATGACCTGAGCTGAAGGCAGATGCTTAACCATCTGAGCCACCCAGGCGCCCCTAGATGGAATTTCTATGTTGCAGTCTGGAGATTGAATTTCTTTTTCCTTGGGGAACCTCAGTCTTTTCTCTTAAAACCTTAAACTGATTAGATGAGGCCCACTCACACTATGGAGGATAATCTGCTTTACTAATATCTACTGATTTAAATGTTAATCATATTTAAAAAATACCTTTAGAGCAATAACTAAGTTGGTGTTTGACAGAACAACTGGGCACTGTAGCCTAGCCAAGTTGACACTTCAAATTAACCATCACAATGACCTTCATGCTTCCTATCACAAGCAGTTGGGCTGGGCTTTCGCTTGGGATCTGGTGTCCCAAAGAAGCAAGGGCCACTGGGATTTCTTCTTGATGAGGGCAGTAGCAGGGCAATGCCCACTCTCAAGGAAGACGGTGGGGAATTCCAGCAGAGGTCCAGAGCCTGGTGTTGGGGATGGCAACTGGGAAGGGAGTGGCAGTGGGGAAGTCTTTGCAGGGACAGTTTGTGGCATAGATTTTGGGCTGTTTGCTTGGCTATGTAACTTCAGCCACTGTTTTGCCAGCCTCTGAGAGATACTTTGAACAACTCGATATCATTTACTAAATTCCTTCTGGATTAGTTGAAGTTCATTTCTATAATTTCCAACTGATTCAGGAGGTCCTAAGAAAGTGAGCCTGGAAATTGTTCATGATATATTGAACTTGTTTCTTTGGGAATCTGGTGCATGGGAAAAGGGAGGCATTTTGGGGTGGGGGAAGAACTTGTACATGGAGACAGAAGAGTGGGCTGAAAGAAGTCATGCAGCTGGGGGAGTCATGCAGACAGTCCAGGCCACTAGCAGTGATTTATGAGTGAAATGCAAAGGCAGGAGTCTAATCTCTGCTTAGCCTGACACATGAGAATTATATATCCTCTTGGTATTCTCTTCATTCAGGACAGACTATCTCCTACATTGAGTGTAAGTTTTGCACCCATTTCAACAGAAAGAGTTTAAAGGAAATTCCAGCATGTGGAAGTTCATGTGGTATTGGCTGCTGCACAATACAGATGCCATTTTTGGCTGAAAATCCAGTGAGAGAGAATTCTCTTAAAATAGGTTAACTGGGTATTTTCAGTGCCCTTGAGGCAAATAAGATAATTTTTTCTCCCTACAGATATATTTTTTCTTTTGATTGCTCTAGTTACAACAGCTACTTATCTTCATGTGGCCCTGATGTACTATGAACTTTTCCAACTTTTGTGAGTTTATAAGAGTTCACAAGGTTGATTATTTCTTCAGATGCCACAGAGAGGACAGTGGGAAGCAAGAACAGCAGAATAATTATAATGCTTTCAGTGGCTCAGTACTTTGTATTTATTTGCATGTAACTTTGCAAAAACATTTTACCTGCTTTTTCTCCCAATTTCTGTAGTAGACTTTATTTTTCACCTGTTGAGTCATCAACCAGAAACAGTGTTAGATATTCAAGCCTTCATGGTAGTACATTAAAATGAAAACTTGTTATTTGTTTCAGAGGTACAGGTCTGTGATTCAACAGTCTTACACAATTCACAGCATTCACCATAGCACATACCCTCCCCAATATCTATTACCCAGCCACCCCATTATATGTTAAAAAAAGAAGAAGAAGATAGCAGGAGGGGAAAAATGAAAGGGGGGAAATCGGAGGGGGAGATGAACCATGAGAGACTATGGACTCTGAAAAACAAGCTGAGGGTTCTAGAGGGGAGGGGGGTGGGGGGATGAGTTAACCTGGTGATGGACTATTAAAGAGGGCACATTCTGCATGGAACGCTAGGTGTTATACACAAACAATCATGGAACACTACATCAAAAACTAATGAGGTGATGTATGGTGATTAACATAACATAATAAAAAAAGAAGTTTTAATTTATCAAAAAAGAAAAAAGAATTTAGCTTGTTTCTGTTGGACACACTAAATCTCAAGAAACAAGAAACTGATGACCAGATAAACCAAACATTTTTAAAGTGAGAAAAATAGCACTTAAAAACAGTATCTCAACAAAGAATCTTTGCAAATGGTAATGCGGCCAGAGGAAAGCATCTGAACCTGTTACTATGAAAACAGGGGCAACGTAACAGCCTTACCAGGCAGTGTTTTGGGTCTAGATGAGGTGACCAGGTGTCACTGTGGTGACCCCATCTCTTCAGGTGAAGGCAGGCAGGCAGCAGTGGTTTTATTGAGAAGTGGTAAGGAAAGGATCAGGAAGGAGGCAGTGGGATGCATTCTAGCAGAAGTGTTAGGATATGGACATAGCTGGACAAAGAAGGAGGCAAAGTTGGGCAGGGATTCATAGTCTGGATTAAGCCAAAGGGCTTGCAGCCTTGAAGTTGTAATGAGTAATAAAGCAAGTGTAGTGAAAATAATGGAGGAATAACACTGCAGGTGAAGTCAACACGGTCAGAGGGCGATATGTGTCAATTTACAGCCTCAAAGGTGAAACAGTTCTAAGTGGTGTAAATTGTTAGGCATCTTTATGAGCATGAAGAGGAAAGAGCAAAGGGCATGGAAGTAGGATATTAGGGTATTGAGAAGCCAGCTTGTTGGGTGGTTGGCCTCACGCATACTTAAAACAACCAGGATAATGGATGGGGTTGGGGTGGAGAGAAGGTTCTGAGCCGTGTGTCTCAGTCTCAGTGGAACCAGAAAGGGGTATAGATGGATGGCAGGAATCTAAAAGGAATGAGGCCCTTTACTTGAGGTTGGGGAGGTGTAACTGAGATAGGAATAGGGGCAGGAAGGACTGAAGCATGCCCCTGCCACTGAGGCTTATGGGGCACTGGAGCATTAGCAGGAATGGTTCAAGAAGCTCCTAGCGGGTGTAGAACGAAGGAAAGGAGTTAAGACGGCAGAAGAGTAGGGGGACCCTAAGCTTGCCTCCTCCCTCAAACACAGCTAGATAAATATGAAATCGTTCTGAACACCCAAGAAATTGATCTGAGGAGTGAGAGAACAAAACTCCACATCTACAGGTAGAAAAATGACCACCTCATGGAAGGTAGGACGTGTGGAGAGTTGATTTGGGGGAGAGAAGAGCTGTAGGTGCTGGCAGAGGGGAGGGAGCCCTGATCATGGAGAGAGGAGTGAGTAAGCAAGAGAGAGAGAGAGAGAGAGAGAGAAGCAGCAGGCAGGGGATTACAGAAGAAAAACTCTTCCCCAAAATCATTGACTGGAAAAGGAGAGGGGCTGACTACTGCAGGTTATTATAAGCAGTGGAGCACAAAGTCTGAAGTTTTGGAGGTCGGTGCCATCATCAGGGTCATGCCTGGCAGGCTTGGCGGTGCTCCAATGGGGAAAGAGGGCAGAGACTCATGAGTGGGCAGCGTGGTCTGAGGATCCCCTAGGTCACACGGGGAGAAACAGTTCTCCTGCCTGGAGTACATTCGGAGTGGTGGAATGACCTCTCCAGGGATAGACGAACTGGCAGTGCCAACGTGCTTCTCTGTTCCCTAGCATAGGAACAAAGACACTGGCTGAGGGCAGCAAACCTTGGTGCTGGCTTTTTAAAAAAAAAATTAAATTCAATCAGCCAACATATAGTACATCATTAGTTTCAGATGTAGAGTTCAATAATTCATCAGTTGCTTATAACAACCAGTGCTCATCACACGACATACCCTCCTTAATGCCCATCACCCAATTACCCCATCCCTGCATCCTCCTCCCCTCCAGCAACCCTCAGTTTGTTTCCTATAGTTAAGAGTCTCTCATGGTTTTTCTCCCTCTCTGATGACTTCCCATTCAGTTTTCCCTCCCTTCCCCTATGATCCTCTGTGCTGTTTCTTATATTCCACGTATGAGTGAAACCATATGGTAATTGTCTTTCTCTGATTGACTTATTTCGCTCAGCATAATACCATCCAGTTCCATCCAAGTTGGTGCTGGCTTTTTGCTGTGCTTTACCATAAACTCTGAACCGCTGCTTGGTAGTGCAACTGCTTTTCTGGGACAAACTGGCAAACTGCAGAAGTGTGGAGAGATCCTCCCCCAGGGTATCAGCATGGGTTAGCACCATGCAGGTCCTTAAAATTTGGAGTTTTGAAACCCAGCCACACACCTGAGATAAAACACAGGAGCACTGTGCCACCTGGCAGGCAGACAGCTCTGACAGAGGTGAAGGCAGGGATCTGGTGGAAGCTGGGTGCATAAGAGGGGTGATGGTTTGCTCTTTTGTGAGAGCTTCCTGAAGTGCGGCAGGCAGAAACTCCCTGCTCTGGGGGAGAGCAGTGTGTTACCGTCAGGCAAATGGCATCTGCCCACCCATCAGCACTGATCGACTTCAGTGAGCAACACTGCAGCCCTCATCTCGCCCGAATGGAGACTGAAGCTGATTTACACCAAGTCCCACCCCCTGTGCCCTGCACTGCAGGTGCATCTCCACTAAGGCAAGTCTACCAGAGAATCAGCACAGCAGGCCCCTCTCCCAGAAGACCAGCACAAACCCCTCAAGTGCACCAAGTTTACTGATCATAGAGTCCTGTAAAGCTTCAGCTTTATTTATTTTATTTTTTTTAAAAGATTTTATTTATTTACTTGACAGAGAAAGAGAGAGGGTACAAGCAGGGGAAGCAGCAGAAGGAGAAGGGAAGCAGACTCCCTGCTGAGCAGGGATTCCCTATGCGGGGCTTGATCCCAGGACCCTGAGATCATAACCTGAGCTGAAGGCAGATGCTTAACCAACTGAACCACTCAGGCACCCCAAAGCTTCAGCTTTAGGGGAAGTAAAATTTAGCTTCTTCTTCTTTTGGATCAGTTTCTTTTAACAAGAAGACCAAAACATACCTAGTTAAAACTTGCCACACAGTGGACAAGGTCCAAACACCCTCCCCCAACACTGCAAGCAAAGAGAAACTCTGCAGAGGACTGACCTGAGGGAAAGAGCAGACAAAACACAACAGCAGGGTTCATATAGGACCCGCTGCTTTTTTTTGGACCTCTCCTTAATATAGCAATTACTCTTAGGAGCAGGAATATAACAAGCTTTCCTAACAATCACACACAAAAACAGTGACCTAGACAAAATGACAAGAGGGAGGAATTAACCCCAAAAGAAAGAGCAGGAAGAAGTAATGGCGAGGGATTCAATCAACACAGATATAAGTAAGATGTATGAACTAGATTTTAAAACAAGTATAAGGATACTAGCTGGGCTTGAAAAAAGCATAGAAGACATTAGAGAATCCCTTACTGCCGAGATAAAAGAACTAAAAATTAGTCAGGCTGAAATTAAAAATGCTATAGCTGAGATGCAAACTCGACTGGATGCCATAGCAATGAGGATGGATGAAATGGAGGAATGAATTAGTGCTATAGAAGGTAAAATTATGGAAAATAATGAAGCTGAAAAGAAGAGGGAAAGAAAGGTATTGAATCACAAATGTAGACTTAGGGAACTCAGTGACTCCTTAAAGCCTAATAGCATTCGTATCATAGGCATCCCAGAAGAAGAAGAGAGAGAAAAAGGGACAGAAGGTTTATTTGAGCAAATTATAGTTGAAAGGTTCCCTAGACTGGGGAAGGAAAAAACATTGAAATTCAAGAAGCACAGAGAACTCCCATTAAATTCAACAAAAGCCAACCATTGCCAATGTTTATCATAGTCAAATTCACAAAATACACAGACAAGGAAAGAATCCTGATATCAGTAAGGGAAAAAAGTCTTAACCCTATAAGGGAAGAGAGATCAGGTTCACAGATCTGTCCACAGAAACTTAGCAGGCCAGAAGACAGTGGCAGGATATATTCAGTGTGCTAAATGGGAAAACTATGCAGCCAAGAATACTTTATCCAGCAAGGCTATCATTCAGAATAATAGGAGAGATAAAGAGTTTCCCAGACAAACAAAAACTAAAGGAGTTTGTGACCACTAAACCAGCCCTGCAAGAAATATTAAAGCAGACCCTTTGAGTGGGGAATAAAAGACTAAATGCAACAAAGACTAGAAAGGAACAGAAACATCACCAGAAATACCAACTTTACAGGTAACACAATGGCATTAAATTCATAAATAACAATAATAACTCTGAATGTAAAGGACTAAATGCTCCAATTAAAATACATAGGGTATCAGAATGGGTAAAAAAAATAAGACTTATCTATATGCTGCCCACAAGAGACTCATTTTAGACCTAAATACACCTGCTGACTGAAAGTGAGGGGATGGAGAATGATCTATCACGCTAAAGAACATCAAAAGAAAGCTGGAGTAGCCATATTTATTTCAGATTTTAAACCAAACTAGATTTTAAACCAAAGATTGTACCAAGAGATGAAGAAGACACTATATCATAATAAAGGGTTCTATCCATCAAGAAGATCTAACAGTTGTAAATATTTATGCCCCCAACTTGGGAGCAGCCAAATATATAAATCAATTAATAACAAACATAAAGAAATTCACTGATAACAATATAATAATAGTAGGGGACTTTAACACCCCACTCACAGCAATGGACAGATCATCTAAGCAGAAAATCAACAAAGAATCAATGGCTTTCAATGACACACTGGACCAGATGGACCTAACAGATATATTCAGAGCATTTCATCCTAAAGCAGCAGAATATACATTCTTTTTGAGTGCACATGGAACACCCTCCAGGATAGATCACATACTGGGCCACAAATCAGCCCTCAAAAAGGGCAAGAGATTGAGATCATACCATGCGTGTTTTGAGACCACAAGACTATGAAACTTGGAAGTCAACCACAAGAAAAAATTTGGAAAGACCACAAATACATGGAAGTTAAGGAATATACTACTAAAGAATAAGTGAGTTAACTAGAAAATTATAGAAGAATTAAAACAATACATGGAAGCAAATGAAAATGAAAACATTACAGTCCAAAACCTTTGAGATGCAGCAAAGGCAGTCCTAAGAGGGAAGTATATAGCAATACAGGCCTACCTGAAGAAGCAAGAAAAGTCTCAAAGACACAACCTAAATTTACGCCTAAAGGAGCTAGAAAAGGAATAGCAAATAAAGCCTAAAGCCAGGGGCGCCTGGGTGGCTCAGTTGGTTAAGCGACTGCCTTCGGCTCAGGTCATGATCCTGGAGTCCTGGGATCGAGTCCCGCATCGGGCTCCCTGCTCAGCGGGGGGTCTGCTTCTCCCTCTGACCCTCTTCCCTCTCGTGCTCTCTGTCTCTCATTCTCTCTCTCTCAAATAAATAAATAAAATCTTTAAAAAAAAAAAATAAAAAAAAAAGCCTAAAGCCAGCAGAAGGGAAATGATGAAGATTAGAGCAGAAATAAATGATACAAACCCCACCCCCCCAAAAAATCTCCAACACTAGTAGAACAGATCAATGACACTAAGAGCTGGTTCTTTGAAAGAATTAATAATATTGATAAACACTTACCCAGACTTATCAAAAAGAAAAGAGAAAGGGCCCAAATAAATAAATCACAAATGAAAGAGGAGAGGTCACAACCAATACCACAGAAATACAAACAATTATAAGAGAATATTATGAAAAATTATATGCCAACAAACTAAATAATCTGGAAGAAATGGACAAATTCCCAGAAACTTACAAACTACCAAAACTGAAACAGGAAGAAATAGAAAATTTGAACAGGCCCATAATCAGCAAAGAAATGGTATCAGTAATAAAAAAATCTTCAAACAAACAAAAGTCCAGGGCCAGATGGCTTCCCAGGGGAATTCTACCAGACATTTAAAGAAGAATTAATATATATTCTCAAACTGTTCCAAAAAATAGAAATGGAAGGAAAACTTCCAAACTCCTTCTACGAGGCTAGCCTTGCCTTGATTACAAAACCAGAGACCCCACTAAAAAGGAGAATTACAGGCCAATATCCCTGATTAACATGGATGTAAAATTTCTCAACAAGATACTAGTAAATTGAATAGAACAGTACATTAAAAGAATTATTCACCAAGATCAAGTGGAATTTATTCCTGGGCTGCAGGGGTGGTTCAATATTTACAAATCAATCAATGTGATAAACCACGTTAATAAAAGAAAGGATAAGAACCACATGACTCTCTCACTAGATGCAGAAAGCATTTGACAAAATACAGCATCTATTCTTGATAAAAACCCTCAGCCAAGTAGGTATAGATGGAACATACCTCAACATCATGGAGGCCATATATGGACGACCCACAGCTAATATCATCCTTAATGGGGAAAAACTGAGAACTTTTCCTCTAAGGTCAGGAACAAGGCAGGGATGTCCACTTTCACCATTACTATTTAACACAGTACTAGAAGCCTTATCCTCAGCAATCAGACAACAAAAAGAAATAAAAGGCATCCAAATCATCAAGGATGAAGTCAAACTTTCACTCTTTGCAGAGGACATGATACTCTATTTAGAAAACCCAAAAGACCACCAAAAAATTGGTAGAACTAATACGTGAATTCAGTAAAGTCACAGGATATAAAATAAATGTACAGAAATCTGTTGCATTTCTATACACCAATAATGAAGCAGCAGAAAAAGAAATCAAGGAATGGATCCCATTTACAAAAAAACTGTAAGAGATCTAGGAATAAACCTATCCAAAGAGGTAAGAGATCTGTACTCTAAAAACTATAGAAGACTTATGAAAGAAATTGAAGAGGGTTGGAAGAACAAATAATTATGTTAAAATGTTTGTACTACCCAAAGCAATCTCCACATTTAATGCAATTCCTATCAAAATACCACCAGCATTTTTTCACAGAGCTAAAACACACAATCCTAAAGTGTGTATGGAACCACAAAAGACCCCGAATAGCCAAAGCAATCCTGAAAAAGCAAAGCAAAGCTTTCCAGACTTCAAGCTATATTACAAAGCTATGGTCATCAAAACAGTATGTCACTGGCACAAAAATAGACACATAGATCAATGGAACAGAACAGAGAACCCAGAAAAGGATGCACAACTATATGGTCAATTAATCTTTGACAAAGCAGGAAAGAATATCCAATGGAAAAAAGACAGTCTCTTCACAAATGGTGATGGGAAAACTGGACAGTGACATGTAGAAGATGAAACTGGGCCACTCTCTTACACCATACGCAAAAATAAACTCAAAATGGAAGAAAGGCCTAAATGTGAGACAGGAAACCATCAAAATCCTAGAGGAGAACACAGGCAGTAACCTCTTTGACAGCAGCCGTAGCAATTTGACTAGACACGTCACTGGAGGCAAGGGAAACAAAAGCAAATATGAACTATTGGGATTTCATGAAGATGAAAAGCTTCTGCACAGCAAAGGAAACAATCAACCAAACTAAAAGGCAGAATACAGAATGGAAGGAGATATTTGCAGATGACATATAAAGACCTATAAAGAACTTATGAAACTCAACATCCCCCAAAACAAATAATCCAATTAAGAAATGAGCAGAAGACATGAATAGACATTTTCCCAAAGAAGACATCCAGATGGCTAACAGACACATGAAAAAATGCTCAACATCACTCATTATCAGGGAAATACAAATCAAAACCCCCTCACACCTGTCAGAATGGCTAAAATTAATAGCACAGGAAACAACAGATGTTGCTGAGGTTGTGGACAAAGAAGAACCCTCTTGCAGTGTTGGTGGGAATGCAAACTGGTGCAGACACTCTGGAAAATAGTATGGAGGTTTCTCAAAAATTTAAAAATAGAATTACGCTGTGATCCAGCAATTCCACTACTAGGTATTTACCTAAAGGATACAAAAATACGGATTCAAAGGGGTACATGCACCCTAATGTTTATAGCAACATTACCAATAATAGCCAAACTATGGAAAAAATCCAAAATGTCCAACAACTAATGAATGGATAAAGAAGATGTGGTATAGATATTTATATACAATGGAATATTACTCAGCCTTGAAAAAGAATGAAATCTTGCCATTTGCAACAATGTGGATGGAACTAGAGGGTACAAATACCATATGATTTTACTCATGTGGAATTCAAGAAACAAAACCAATGAACATATGGTAAGGGGAAAAAAAGAGAGAGGGAAACAAACCACAAGAGACTCTTAACAATAGATGATAGAAAAGGAACTGAGGGTTGATTGAGGAAGGTGGGTAGGGGATGGGCTAAATGGGTGATGGGTATTAAGGAGGGCACTTGTGATGAGCACTAGATGTTATATGTAAGTGATGAATCACTAAATTCTACTCCTGAAACCAATGTTACACTGTATGATAACTAATAGAATTTAAATAAAAATTTGGAAGAAAAAAATAAAAAGAAACACTACATTTAAAAGTGAAAAAAAAAAAAAGAAGCTCCTAGTGGGTCTGAACCTTAGGAAGTCTGAGTCTCTGTAGAGACAAGGAGTGGATGGGAGAATTTGGAGGACAGATTTACTGGAGTTTATTTGCATGGAGCAAGGGCTCAGTGAAAAGATCTTGGAGAAGGGTAGCAGGGGGAGTTGGAGTTAGGAGTCTAAAATTCAGGACTTCTGAGACCTGCAGCAAATCCTATGCTCAGTGAATCCCACCTATATCATGCAGTGATGGTTAATTTTATGTTGACTTAGCTAGGCTATGGCATCCAGTTTTGGTCAAACAGCCTAGAAGTCACTGTGAAGGTACTTTTTGGATGAGTTAACATAAGTAAATTGTGTATAACAGACTGCCCTCCATAATGTGGGTGGGCCTCATCCAAGCAGTTGAGGGCCTTAGGTGGAAAGACTGAGATCCCTGAGGAAGAAGAAACTCTGTCCCTAGGCTGCCTTTGGACTCAAGCTGCAGCATCAACTCTTGCCTGGTCTCCAGCTTGCTGACTGGTCCTACAGATTTCAGACTAAGAATCCATGATTGCCTGTGCCAATTCTCTAAAAGCACCCCCCCCCCACACCCTGTTGGTTCTGTTTCTCTGGACTACCCTAGTACACATGCTTACTATTTTCCAGTCATTTTTCTAAGCTTTTCATTTATTAACTCATCTTGCTTTCACAAGGATATTAAACCTTCTGGAATCAGTGGTGAATGGGAGGACACAGGCCTCCTTGGAAAGAGTTAGCAGCATCCTGGTCTGATTCTTGCTTTACATGAATTCCTGGCCTGGGGTTTAGGCACTCAGATTAATTAGAAGGGTCCAAGGCCCTGGTCAGGAATTAGATCATGCATTCAATTTCATGCATTTCCTTCCCACCCCCAAACACTGTGATTAACATTTTGTACATGAAGAAACAAAGGCTCAAAGTTTTCACATGGGTAAATTCTGGTTTAGGCAAAAGATAGACTTAACTAATGCTGATCATTCATTCTACTCCTTTCTCCTGCCCAGCTTCTACTTTCCTTTTCTTGTGGCAAATATATATAATATAAAATTTACCATTTTAACCATTTTAAAGTATACATCTCTCCATTTCTAGGGTGATAGTGAATTCTTTCCTTTGGAACTATGAAATGTCTCCTAGCATTAAAAGAAGTTTAATAACATAAAATAGCATTTGGAAGTTCAGGAAACAATTGTGTTAGAAATCACTCATTCTAGAGACTATTATTGAGCTGTTAAACCAGGTTATTAGGTAGGGCATGTGTATGGAGATCTAAGTTTTGCAAGTGAACATGTGAATATGTTTATATTGTCTCTGCATCCATACTCTAATAAAGAGTTGGTTTCCTCATGGCAAGCAAAATGAGGCAGCCAATAAGTTATTCTGTATTGAATGGGCTTTTGAGGTGGGGACTGTCCATTCAACCACCAAAAATAGAATTGAGCACCTACTACGTGCAGGCAGTATTAGATATTGGGGATGGGCTGGCAGATGAGACCATCGCAGTTCTTGCCCTCTGAGAATTGATAGCCTAATAAGGAAGACAATTAATCTAGCAATTCCAATAGAGGTGGCAATGCTCTGGGAAGACAGTTGTAGATACATTTGAAGCATCCCACCCATATATTTTCAAGATGCGTAACATGGTTTGGAAGTGACTTGTAACTACATCCATCAGTCACTCAAAATGGGAATCTGGAGTTATAAAAAATCAATAGCAGGAGAAACTGGATCACTCACACATTGCTGGTAGGAATCTAAAATGGTATAGTCACCCTGGAAAACAATTTTCCAGCTTCCTAACAAACTAAGCATACACCTACCATCTGACCCAGCAATTTATTCCAGAGAAATAAAAACCTATTTTTACACAAAAGCCTGCACACAAATGTTTATAGCTGCTTTGTCTGTAAGTGCCCAAACTGGAATCAGCCCAGATGTCCTTCAACAGGTGAATGGATAAATAAACTGTGAAACAGCCATATCATGGAATACTACTCAGCAATGAAAACAAAGTACAGATACGCACCACAACCTGGATGAATCTCCAGGGAATAGTGATGAGTAAAAAAAAACCCAATCTCCAAAGGTTACATATTGTATGAGTACATTTATATAATATTTGCAATGGCAGAGTTTTAGAAGTGGAGAACAGATTAGTGGTTTTCAGGGGAAGAAGAAAATGGATGTGGTTATAAAGGACATCATGAGGGGTCCTTGTGTGGTTGGCACTGTTCAGTATCTTGACTGAGGTTGTGGGTATGTTAACCTAAACTGATGATACAATTGTATAGAACTTAATACATGCACAATGTGCAAATAAAACTGGGGAAATCTGAATGAGATGGGTGGATTCTAACAGTGTGCAGATACTGGTTGTGATACTGTACAGAAGGCTTGTAAAATGTTACAATGGAGTAAGCTGGATAAAGGGTACAAGGATCTCTTCTGTGTTCTCTTACAGCTGCGTGCAAATATATTCTCTAAAAAAGATGTTCAGGGGCGCCTGGGTGGCTCAGTCATTGAGCGTCTGCCTTCGGCTCAGGTCGTGATCCCAGGCTCCTGGGATCGAGCCCCGCATCAGGCTCCCTGCTCAGTGGGAAACCTGCTTCTCCCACTCCCACTCCCTCTGCTTGTATTCCCTCTCTCGCTGTCTCTCTGTCAAAAAATAAATACAATCTTTAAAAAAATAAAAAATAAAAAAGATGTTCAGAGGAGTGAGACAAGTGGAGATGGAACAAAGGAACCATGAGGGGAGGACATTGAGGAAACACTCTCATTGCTGAACAGAGGATCAAAGGTAGGACTTCAGAGATCTGGGGAACAACTTTACCAGGAAAAATCCCATCAGAACCACAGGTTAAGCCTTTCAGAAAGGTAATTTTTATTCACTGTGACAAAAACTTGATGCTGGTTAATGTAGTTAAAAAAAAAAAAACTCTTTTGTTTAGAGATGAAGCCTCTGGCAAGTGTATTGGACCTTAATATTCACTGGATGGAGAGGTGAGCTGCGTTGGAGGTCCTGAAGATGACTCCCAATTTCCCTGATTCACTAGGAGGAATCATGGAGTATACAGTGATATTCACGACTGTGATTTATTACAGTGAAAGGATACAAAGCAAGATCAACAAAGGGAAAGGCTCACGGGGCAAAGTCCAGGGGAACCAGGTGCAAGACTACAAAGGGACCTTTCCCAGCGGAGTCCTGCAGGACACACTTAATTTCCGCAGGAATGAGATGTGACAGCACATATGAAATGTTGTCCGAAAGGGAAGTTCATTAGAGGCTCAATGCCCAGAGTTTTTACTGGGGACTGCTTAGCAAGTACCCAAATTCTAGACTCCCCAAAGAAAAGCAGGTGTTTGGCATAAACCACATTATTTGTATAAACGGTTTCAGCACAGTGAGCAACTTTTATTAGGGTGATGGGAACACTCCCAAAATCCAAGTTTTCAGAGAGCAGCTGAAGGTCTTTCAACCTTGTACGTAGGTCTTTCAAAAGATAGCAGTCAAGCCTTCACTGTTTACTGCACAAAGGCCAACATGATCTCTATTTCTCTATTTCTGTCTCTGCCTCTATTTCTATCTCTAGCTCTACTTCTGTATGTCCTTACATATCTACATCTATATCATCTCTATTTCTATATTATTTCTCACACCATAACAAGGGATAGAATATTGAAATATTATTCAAAGCTAGCATGCCCTTAAAGGCCTCGTGCCAAAGACCAATGGCACGTGGTGGTGTGTGCAGAGGGCTGGGCAGTGGAGCTGGACCCTGTGGTTCTCCTAGGTCTGCTGAAGAGCTGGTGGGTGACCCTCTCCTTCAAGGCACAAGCAGTGGAGGGGATTGGTACTCTATGGACTGAAATCCTAACTTGGTCACTCAGTTGCTGTGGGACCTCAGGCAAATTATGTACTAAGCTACCGCTTCAGTTTCTTCACCTATTAATGCAGATAATTGCTTCCTCGGGTGATCATTGTAAAAATCAAATGAAAGGAAGCATGTGATATATCTGGCACATGGTAGGCTCTCAGTCAATGCTTGTTCTACCAATCCTTAGAAGGAACTACAGTCTCCTGGGGAAAGATTTAAATGTTGTAGAATTATAGGAAGCTGATTAGCAGATCACATTCTTATAAATAAAAATTAATGTGTATGGTATGTAATGTTTGGGTAACTTGCTGATATTTTGTGAAAATAATTCTCATTATAGCACATTAACCTTCACAGACAGTGAGACCATAAGGCTATTTATTAGTTATAACTATCCCATCCCACCAGTATTAAAAATGAATTACCTATATGGCATTTGTACACATTTATTGAAAACTTGGATTTTTTTATGAAAAAAATTTTACCTAACAATAAATCCTTAAAATAAAAAAAGAGGTTCTGAAGGTTCCTGGTACATTAAAAAAAAACTTATAAAAATCAATTGTTTTTCTTTCTTACCAAATTAAAGAATTAGAAAAATAAGAAAAAGGTGCCATTTCTCAAAGCATTGAAGAGTGTGAAGAATCTTGGAGTCAAATAGCAAATGATGTGTGAGTCCTCTATGCAGAAAACTATACAACATGATTTAGATTGACTTAAATCAATGGAGAGATATGCTATAGTCATGGATTAGAAGATTCAATATTGATATATCGAGCCTGTATAACTCTAATAAAAATCTAGCAGGACATTAAAAAAATTCTAAGAGGCTCATTCTAAGATTTATATGGAAATACAGAAGACAAAGAACAGCCAAGACACACTTGGAGAAGCAGAGGAGGTGGGATTACTGGTCCTACCAGGTTTTAGGACATTATAAAAGTATGGTAAGTCATAAGAGAAATGTTCGTGTAGAGGAGTCTTGGCCTGAAAATTCATAATAGAGGGCCCTAAAAACTAGAGACCAAGGCACATGTTGACACTTGTTATATGAGAGAGTTGGTACTACAAAGCAGTGTGGGGAAGAACAGTTTTTTTAGTAAATGATGCTGGGACCATTGGACTTAGTGGACCTCACATCATGCACAAAAATCAATTCTGGGTGGATTAAAGACCTAAGTGTAAAAAGCAAATGAAAACATTTAGAAGATAGTCTTAAAATAGAATCTTTATAACCTGGGGCACAGGGAAGAATTTCATAAAAAGATGCAAAATCCGCTAGCCAAAAGGAGAAATATTGATAAAATTGAATACGTTATACTTTGGTGCAAATTTTATCGAAAGACTCCATTAAAGAGAGTGAAGAGACAATTCCACCTAGTAGGAGAAGATACTACTGACATATGTATCTGAAAAAGAGAAAGTATCAAAAATGTATAAGGAGCTCCTGCAAATGAATGGATGGAGAACCCAAAGGAGAAACGGGCAAAAGGCTTGAACAGGTATTTCAAGCTAATGGACATAAAGGATAATCAAACTCATTGGTAACCAGGAAAATGCAAATTCAAGCCACCATGAGATTCTATTCTTTCTTTTTTTTTTTTATCTTTAAAGGTTTTATTTATTTATTTGAGAGAGAGAGAGAGCTCATGAGAGGGGGGAAGGTCAGAGGGAGAAGCAGACTCCCCACCGAGCAGGGAGCCCGATGAGGGACTCGATCCAGGGACTCCAGGATCATGACCTGAGCCGAAGGCAGTCGCTTAACTGACTGAGCCACCCAGGCGCCCCCCACCATGAGATTCTATTACACACTCACTGGATGGATGGGTAAGACTCAAATGGCTGATAACACCAAGTGTTGATGAACTATGAAGCAGCAGGAACTCTCAGACACTGCTGGCAGGCAGATGAACTTATTCAACCACCTTGGGAAATAGTTTGGCATTATTTACTGAAGTTGAACATACCCATACCTAATGCTCATCAAATTCATTCATAAATACAGTCAGTGAAGTCTTACACATTAATGAGAATGAACAAATGGATAAATCTCACAAACATGATATTGCACAAAACTAGAGAGACATAAACTAACACATGTGCACACAAAAATCATATGGTAAGACTGACGCCATTTACATGACTTTCAAAACCAGGCAAAGTCAGAATACATTAGGTAGGGGTATATATACAGATGTGATAAAACTAGGAAGACAGCCAGGAAACGAACATAATAAAGGGGTAGGTAACCTCCAAGGTGGACAGAGCAGTGGTCTGGGAAGGATGCAGGAGGGAAGGGTGACTTCTGGAGCTCTGGCACACAATTGCTTGACCTGACTGGTAGTTATAGAGGGGTTTGCTTTATAATTATTCTTTAAAATGTAATTCTGTTATGTGCTTTTCTGCATGTATATTTAATGACAAAAAGAAAAAGAAATAACAGGAAAATGTAGTCTTACTTTTTGGCTTATAATTAACAGTCAGTATTATTAATATTATCTTGTCCTGGTCTTTCCCCTTCTTGGCACATTTAATTTCAATATACTGTCCATGTAAAGCTGGATGACGAATGAAGGGAGAGTGGGAGAAGAGCATGCAGTAATCATGCCAGCATTAGAGAGTATTAGTATTCTCATCAAGTTTTGGAGTGATTGTGATGCCAGGTGAGTGCATGTTGAATTCAGAAATTGGCAGGCAGGGACTTAGCCTTCTCCCAGAACTTCCTGTCACAGGAAGCTGTGCTGATCCCCAGCTGTTACTACTGACAGAGGAGAGAATCGAGTGCCAAACAGCCTGGTGTTGTGCACCAGGCCTGATGAGTTCTGCAGTCTCATGGCAGAGATTAGGAAATTAGCCTCCTTAGAGAAAGAGACAATGAAACAGACCAAGGGTAGTCAAGAAAAAAGCCCTCCCTACCCCTCATCTCACTGTGAGGGGGCCCTGGTAGGTCTTCCAGACTGAGTTTGTGTTTCAGGGGAGGGATTATTCCCCTATTATTTTTCCTTTTTATAGGGCAACCTTGAGGCATATGTACTTCCCCACAGACAGGCTGGGCTCAAGCTATTAACAGGGGCTGTCGGGATCCTCTGAGTCTATGAGGACACAATCCCTCCTGCTGGTGGGAAGAAGCCACTGGTTCTATGGTGACTTAGTTCAGGCTGCTCTAACAAAATACTATAGACTGGATGGCTTAAATAACATTTATTTTTTATAGTTCTGGAGGCTGGGAAGTCTGAGATCAGCGTGTCTGCATGATCAGGTTCCTGGGGAAGCCCATCTTGGTTCACAGACAGCTGCCTTCTGGCTGTGTCCTCATTTGGCAGAGAGAGAGAGAGAGAGCATGTGAGCACTTGGGTGAGAGCAGCTCAGGCCCCCTTCTCTTTATAAGGGCATTAATTTCATCATAAGGGCTCCACCCTCATGACCGAATCACCTTCCTAAGGACCTGCCTCCCAATACTATCACATTGGAGCTTAGGGTTTCAACATATGAATTTTAGGGGAACACAAGCATTCAGCCCATAGAATATGGGAAGCTAAACTTGACTGCAGCCCCCTCTGTCTGGAAGAAAGGGGAGTCCCAGGTCCCAGGTTCATGGTCCAGAGTGAACGCTCAGTGTGGCCTTCAGATGATTTTTCTCAGTGAACAGCAATGGCTCTGGTTGGAATTTTTAAAAATGACCAATTTATTTATTTTTATTTTTTTAAATTTTATTTTATTTTATTATGTTATGTTAGTCACCATACAATACATCATTAGTTTTTGATGTAGTGATCCATGATTCATAGTTTTCGCATAACACCCAGTGCTCCATGCAGTACATGCCCTCCTTAATACCCATCACCAGGCTAACCCATCCCCCACCCCCCTCCCCTGTAAAACCCTCAGTTTGTTTCTCGGAGTCCGTAGTCTCTCATGGTTCATCTCCAAAATGACAAATTTATGAATGAATTCATAGGATCTTAGGTATAGGTAAGTTCAACTTCAGTAAATAATGCCAGTATAATATCTAACATCTCTTTATTTTTCTCCTTAAAAATATTCTTTCGTTTTTATTTTACAATATGTACGTACAGGAGATAAGATATAAATATATACATAGTATCTATAATCAAACTCTATATAAATATTTAACATCATATTGGGTTTTAAAATTCAACCTGTTAGAACTGTTAAAATTCTACATTACAGCAGAAAGTTTTTTCAAGATGGCTTCCTTTGACTTTTACTGAAACAGCCAACTTTTTACTGATGCTGGCATAACATGAGGTTTGAGACAGGTGAGGGAGCTGGCTTAGTATGTATCATTTACAAGACATTTGAGTTGTATCTAATGGTGTTTGGTGTGCAATTTTTTCCCTTTATTTTATTGTGATAAAATATATAACATAAAATTTACCATTTTAACTATATTTAAACATGCAGTTCAGTGGCATTAAGTATATTCACAGTGTTGTGCAACCATCACCAGCATCGATGTCCAGAACTTTTTCATCTTCCCAAATTGAAATTCTAGACCCATTGAACCCTAACTCCTCATTCCAGCTCTTCCCCCATTCCCTGGCAATCACCATTCTACTTTCTGTCTCTATGGATTTGACTGCTTTAGATCCTTCATATACTTGAGTATATGAAGTGAGTTATACAATATGTGTCTCTTTGTGTCTGGCTTATTTCACTTAACATAATGTCCTCAAGGTTCATCCATGGTATACCTTGTGTCAGAGTTTTTTTTCTTTCTTTAAGGTGAGTAACACTCCATCATATCTGTCTACTTATCTATCTTACATTTTGTTTACCCATTCATCTGTTGATGGGACATTTGGGTTGTTTCCACCTTTTGGCAACTGTGAATATTGCTGCTATGAATGTGGGTGTACAAATATCTGTTTAGGTCCCTGCTTTCAATTCTTTTCGGTAAATACCAAGAAGTGGAGTTGTTGGATGATATAGTAATTGTATGTTTAATATTTGTGAGGAACCTCCATACTGTTCTCCACAGTGGTTGCTCCATGTCACATACCCACCAGCAGTGCATGCGGGTTACCTACTCTCCCCATCTTCAGTGCATTTTCTATTTTCATTTAAAGAGTTTTGTTGCTTTTTGAACTTCGAGGGTTTTGTTGCAAAGGAATGTAAAGCCATGGGGAGCAACACTCTAGAATATACACCTGCAAATCAGTTTTAGGTGGCTTTCTGTTAGGGGCACCCAGGACTGGGTCAAGTCATTTCTTCCAGAAACTTCCAGAAACAACTTCAGTCACAGAGATCTCTTCCTTTTCTGGGTTCTGATTGTCTCTCTAGTCAGTCTTAATCAATCCAACACTGGGTTATATGTTGCCTTTATCTAAACTTTAATCCTCTATTTTATCAAATCCAGTGGAGGCATTCTTGTCTGTTGAGCTATTTTGATGTTTCTAATTTTTATTTTCAGAATTTCTTTTGATATTTTTCATATCCATCTGTTCTTAATCATAATTACCTATTTTAATCCTACTTTTGTACTTGTTTTTTAATATTACTTGAGAAAATTAAATATACTTATTTAAAAGTCATTTTTATGTTGTTCTATTTGTGTTTTGTCAGTGGTACGTTTATACCTCGACTGTTGCATTTGTTGAATGTTTTTCTTATCAACTTTTTTCTCGTGTGCTTTGGAGTTTCGATAAGAAGCTGTTGTGTGCTTGCTTCCTTAAGAGAAAGCCTGGTCTGGAAGCAGCTCTTGTGTAGGCAGGTTTGGGGTCCTTTCCTGGGGGTGAGCTGGTAGGGAGCATGGATATAGCCATTGAGAAGTGAGTGGTTTGGCTTATCTTCTGCTGACTTGCCTCTCTGTACCCTCCTGGAGTTCTGTAAATTTGTACCTTCTGCACTCTTGTGTCACCCCCATGCCCCATACCCCACTAATGTGCAATCTCATTTCAGGGGACCAATGTGTTCAGGTGTTGTGAACATAGTTATATCTTCAAAATAACTTAGAAACTAACTTAGGGGGCACCTGGGTGGCTCAGTAGCTTAAGCATCCAACTCTTGATTTTGGCTCAGGTCATGATCTCAGGGTCGTGGGATCGAGACCCTCCTCAGGCTCTGTACTCAGGAAGGAGTCTGCTTCTCTCCCCCTCTCTCTCCCTCTCCCTCTGCCCCCCACCGCCACTCATGAGCTCTCTTTCTCTCTCTCAAATAAATAAATAAATAAATAAATATATAAATCTAAAAAAATTAGAAAGGATGGATGAAGATTATATTGTGAGTCTCAGTTGTCTTCTCACATATAATCCTTGGTCATATATTGTATTTTAATTTTATTTTCCAAATAAACTATAAATTATTTCTATCTCCCCAAATGTTACTCCCTCCAAATACCTAGCAAAAACATCAAATACCCCTTGGTGTCATTTATTTGATTAATAAATATTTGTTGATTGTTCATTGGGCTTGTTAAGAAAATAAATGGATTAATCCTTTTGCTCAGTAAATAGGATATCTGAATCCAGGGCTAGACACAAGAGGATAAAACTAAAAGTCAGACAATTTTGGACTGCAGATTCCCTGAGATCGAAGGTTGCTTTTGGTGCTAAACTTGCATGCATATTGGTTCTGTTTCTTTATCTGGGACTCCAGAATTAATGGCTAAGAGCGATTTTAACTCATCCAGAGGAATCTGGGGCATTTTCCTGATGGCTAAGTCCTTTCATAGGAACAGGGTAAGATCAAATCACAGCAGCCCACAGACAAATTGTTTCCACTTCCTAGCAGGGCACAGAGACCCGTCCTTCCTGACAGTTCCTCTTGATAGTTCGGCTAAGCATCAGCTAACCTGCATTGAAGACTTCCTATGTTCCAGACCCTGCTCCAAGCAGTAAATTATATATATATATATATATTTAACTCTCACAGTGATTCAATGAGATAGGTACAGTTAAGATTCCCATTTCATAGATGTGGAAGCTGAGGCACAGTACTAAGTAACTTTCCCAATGTCTATAGCTAGTAAGTGATAAAGCTTGGAAGGCTGGCTCCCCAGATGCCCTCTGATCCACAGCAGGGCCATGGAAATTTTGTCATCTCTGGGGTGAGTGGCCTGAGGGGCTTCTTGCTTTGACATTGGAATCTCTCCTGACCTTCTCAGAAACCGAGGTCATCATGTGCCCAAGTTAATTCGTCCTGACCCTATGGGCTCCCTTCATGCTCCAGCTGGTGTGGGTGGGTCCTTGGCTGCAGATGATTTCAGGGTCCCTGGGAGTCGGGATTAGCCTGAAATTCATCAAGCACTGTGTATCCACAGACATTTGCCGGGTTCCTAGACCTTTGAGGTGTTTAGTCTCAGCAGCCTCGTCTTTTTTACATGGATGTTTCCAGAGCTACAGGGTGGGGGTTTGGAGGTACAAAGTGGAGGTCCCCCTTCCAGCTCAGTGGAAATGGACCCCATGGTTCTCCTTGTGATGCTAGGATTCTCCCTTGAGAGCAAGTCAGTGACGTGTGCATGCCACTGGTGCCAGAGTCTCTTGGGCAATGAACACTTCTGAGAGTTCACCATGGGCTGGCAGCTCTGCTGGGCACTGTCCTTTGTCCTTTCTACCCTGTAATCAAGTTCACTCTGGTGTGAGCACTACACTGTGCTGGTGCCTCCTGCCTCTCCACTGGGCAAGCGTCTAGAGTCTGCCAATCCAGATACTTTATTTGAATTCATACAAATCCATTTTATTAATTCCTGAGGGAGAAAGCAATTTCAGTTATTTCCAGTGAAATGGCATTTCTGAAGAAAGGGCAAGCTTGCTTTCTTCCAGCCTGGTGTGGGTATTATGCTTATCTTTAAGTACCTGCCTGGAGGGAGTTAACCTACTGCAAGTTAGTAATAGTCATATTTTAAAGTGGTTAAAAGGGATTAAAAAGACTATTCTATTTACTTGCTCTCAGTAGTGGAAACAAACCCTGGGATCATCTATTGGGACTAAATAAGCAAATTAGAGTCCTGCCGTTTGTTAGTGGGCACTCACCAGGGCCGTCTGCAGCACTTTCTAGTGCTTCACACCACATGCCACTTCATGAAGGGGGAGGTGAAGAAGACCAGTTCTGTGCTCAGGACAGAGCCACCCCTTGGGCCAAGCAGGTGCTCAGTAAATATGTTTGAAAGGAATGAATCTTTTTTTTTCTCTCTTTTTTCTCATGAAGATAGAAGTCTTTTTATTTTATTTTTATTTATTTTTTCTTTTTTTTATTATTATGTTATGTTAATCACCATACATTACATCATTAGTTTTTGATGTAGTATTCCATGATTCCTTGTTTGCGTATAACACCCAGTGCTCCATTCAATATGTGCCCTCTTTAATACCCATCACCAGGCTGACCCATCTCCCCCCTCACCCAGAATCCTCAGTTTGTTTCTCAGAGTCCATAGTCTCTCATGGTTCGTCTCCCCCTCTGATTTCCCCCCTTCATTCTTCCCCTCCTGCTATCTTCTTTTTTTTTTTTTTGAATGAATCTTAACAAATGATCTAGTGACACCTGAAGGCATTTTACATGAAACAAGATTTTCCTCTAAATCCTCTAAAATTGAATAATAAACCATTCAATTCTATCAGATAGAACTTATAGGCAGAAGACTACGTACATCACAACAGTAGTGTTGTGGGCTGTCTTCCGTTCTTCTGTTCCCTACAGTGATCCCATGCCCCACTGGCTGAATAGAGTAAGTCAATGGTTCCAGAATTTTGCATGTAATTAGGCATTTCTGCAGCAAGAGACGGCCTTTTTTTTCTTTTTTAAAAAAGATTTATTTATTTGAGAGATAGAGAGAACACGAGTGGGAGGGGTAGAGGGGGAGGGAGAGGGAGAGAGAATCTCAAGCAGACTCCATGCTGAGTGCTGAGCCCAACGAGGGACTTGATCTCACACCCCTGAGATCAGGACCTCAGCCAAAAACAAAAGTCAGGCGCTTAACCGACTGAGCCACCCAAGAGACTGCCTTTGATGCAACTGAATGTATCCTATCAAATGAATTTTCTTTTGGGGAGGGGAGTTTTGAGAATTGATTCGGCAGCTGGGATATTAGAGAATCTTCTAGGTACTTAGGAGTTCTTGATCAAGTAAGTGACAGTTCTCCAGCTTCTGTGTTTCTTTCTGGTTTCTGCTCCCAGCATGTTTACCCGAGACCACAACACCCTGCCAGATGGGACAGCTGCTGCTCCCAGGGAGAATTTTCTAGAGCCAAAAGCTGGGACCTTGTTGCAGCCTGTGAAAGACCCTGAGCCAGAGGACACCGGTACACTGTGCCGGCATTCCTGTTCACAGAAACTGGGAGTTTATAAATACTCTTTTAAGCTGCTAAATTTGTGGTGATTTGTTACATAGCCATGATATGCAGGAATAGCATACAGATCTTAGGGGAGGTGTGGTGGTGGTGGGGGTGTTTAGGAGAGCTAAAGCAAAGATACGCCAAAGGGGAGTAGCAAATGCAAATGCTATGGCCTAAGAAGGCAGATGCTTTCAGAGAACAGGGTGGGTTCAATGTGGCTTTTGGTGAATGAAGGTAGTGGTGAATGAACGTGCTGGACACATCAGAAGATGAGGCTGAGAAGGAGTTTGGTGCTGGGTTATAAAAGACCTTATGTAACATCCTGAGAAGTTTGGCCCATATCCTGGAATCTTTGGGAAACTATCAAAGCATTTTAGGCTGGGAAGGGAAAGTATCACTTTTATTTAGGAGAAAACATGGCATTGATATGATCAACGGAAGTGGGAGACCAGTTCAGTTGCTGCTTAAGAGTGATGCACTATGAGATTCTTGCCACACCTCCTTCCCTATAAATTGGACCAACCCCTTATTCTGAGTTGATATTGATAAAGGGGCACTCCATAAATCTTCAGATCATGGTATTGCCTACAGAACAGCATTCAGGGAAAGGAATCCGATGTCTAGAATCAACTTTGTAAGGATGCATTGCTATTATCTCCAAGGTGGAAAAAATTCAGCATGTTAACCTAGTAGCAGATTAATTACCAGTAGCTGCCTGGTCTGCCCAAGGGAACTATGCTGGCAGACTGGGTGTGTGGAAGAGCTATAGTGAGTGGAGGCCATGCAATTGGGCCAATGAGCAGTCCCCCTCCTGCCACCATAGCTGCTCCATTAACGGGCCACCTTCCAGCCACTGGGTGTTGGGGATGGAAACTGACATCTCCTGGGTGAGTTATCTGTCCATGCTGTTGTTGTCTCCTCTGAGACACATGCTGTCTGGTGGTCATTGATGTGAGAACACAAAGACCCACATACTTGTGCCCTGAAGTCCTGAGGGCCCATCCTTATGACTCTAATCCCAGACCTTGTGCCCAGCTGGGTTTCACAATGGATATAGATGACCAGTGATTGCTTTGTGTCTTCTGTTTACTTTCTTTTGCATTGGGAGTGTCTTGTTTTTCTCTCCTGGCCCCATCTTTGCATTTCGGGTGCCTATGGGGTGATACCTTGTCTCTTGAGTTCACAGGTCTTCCAGTCAAGAGGAACTGCTTCTGGAGAGCCTCCTCTGCACCTGGACCCAATTTAGATGAGATCCCAGACCTGGAGATTGAGTCTGGATTGGAACATTTAGATACCTTGGGAGGGGGTTTAGGTAAACCATCTTCTACTTTGTGCTTTTGGGAACCGTGAGCCTCAATACAAAAAAAATCAACTACTCTGACCAATGGAATTGTGACAAATAAGATAGTTTGGGCTGCTTACTTTTGAGGGGTTTGGTATATAGTAATAGATAACTGAGACACATGGATCAAGAATACTGAGCTCATTATGGGCAACTAGGGTGATACAGTAACACAATGTCTGGTGAATAGAGTCTCACTCTTTACTAGGATTCAGTAATGCATAGGAGCTACTTTCCAAAGGGTGAGTTAATCCTCTGCATGGTCTTGTTCCAGAAAATTGGAGTCTATGTTGCAGTTCTCCTACTGGGCTGGCTAGAGATTCCACATGGTCTCCTAACCTACCATGGAAACCTCTGGCCCCTTTGGACATGCCAGGTCATGCCTTGTCCTGGAGTTTGCCCTGGAGCCTGGAGTTGCTGTGGAACCCTCACTTGCTCTGGTACCTTCTGAGATATCTGACATACAGAATTCCCAGTATAGTATACCGTGCCTCCAAAATCTAAATCAAGTGCTATACGTCTTTTTTAGTGGTGGGGGTGCAATGCTCTCTCTTTGACTGTTCCCCCAGACCACTGGACACCTGAAAGCATCACTGATGTGGTGGGCCCCTTTTAAGAGTTACTTCTCATGCTATGGGATACATATTTCTTATCAGTGCCTTTGTGTGTACTTGCCACTCCTCTGCACCATGTACAGTCAACATAAAGCCACTTGTGTAGTGGGTCTTTGAAATTCTGTGGACTGTCAGGTGATTCAGAGCCCTGTGAACTATTTGGGGCAGGCTAGGAGAGTTAACATAGAGCCAGGCAAGAGACTGAATGGTCCTGCTAGTATTGCCATGAATATCAGCCGACTTGGGTCCTCTTTAGTGATGAAGATTGAAAAGAGTGCATTCATCCTGACCATAGCTACATACCAACTGCCAGAGACTGTATTCTTTGTTTGAGTAAATATGCCATGTCTGGCCTAGCAGCAGTGATGAGGACTATTGGTTAATGGGAGAATGCCATTGTCCATCTTACTGTACCTGGCTCTTTGCAGGGGTCATGCAGGTGAATTGAATGGGGATATTCTGGGGACTGTCAATCAGAATATTGTTTCTGGTTTACTGTGTTGGCTGGGAGGGGGCAGTTTCAGTAGCCTCTATTTGACTTCTCCTACCATAGTGTCTTACCCTACCTTCCAGAAAACCACTGTGAGGGTTCTGCCAGCTGCTAATATCCATCTCAGAATGCACTTGGGGTCCAGGGACATGATCACTAGGTGGGTCGACAGACCCACTGAATCTGCAATTTGATGATCTGGTTTGTCATTATGGCATTTTGTCTAATTTGGTCACCTAAACACTGACACCTAATCCAGTAACTTTGAAAGATCTGGATATTCTCTGTCTCCCCAGTTCAGGAAATCTGGTAAATGATGCCAGGTCTCTTTGGAGAAGACTTAAATTCTCATTGCATATTCTTGTGGGGACTTGACAGGGTTCTTTCTCAGGGACTTCAGGTCTGAGAAATGGCTCATGTCTGGAGCCTTTGTGAAGGATTATGACTTTCAATTGCAACAGTTGACATCAACTATATAAGTCAAATAATACTCAGGTTGACTGTTGGGTCATCTTACATGAAGAAACATAAGGGTGGGTCTATTTGCCCTTCTGATAAATTCCTGTAGAACAAGGTGCCTTGTTTGCAGTTCTGGATTTGACACTTATTATAGTAATTATATCTACCTTGATGTCCACTGATAATTAAATTTTGTCTCCTGGCTTCTCTTAAATCAGGACTCCTTTTGTCCCTGTTGACACTAGGTAACCCACTCTCATGGTGACATCTTCTAATGTCAGCCCTAGATTACAGGGGACACTGAGCTTCTTGAATGCTGGTTTCCACTCACTAGAGCATTTCTTCAAGTGAAGGGACTCTAGGTGATGGGTTCTCTGATTTCATATGATAAAGCCATTTGAACATACCTTCCTCCTTGAGTTTCTCATCCCTTCTGCAACACCCTACCAAGGTGGATCTGGCCTCTGCCTCTTATCCACTGTAGGTGTCATGAGGTACACTTTCAGGGAGCCATTCTGCCAGCTCCATAGGATCAGCCCCAGTCATCCTTGCCAGACTATTAAATCCTGAACCTCAAGAGAAAGTTTCCATGTGAATAAACTCTCTCCTGTCCAACCCCATATCCTCTCCCTCCCTCCAACACCCTCAACACTCATGCCTATACGTGTGCTCCTCTGGCTCCGTCCAATAGGTATCAGTAAGATTTGGCACTTTGTGGTGAGGTATCTGTTTCCTCTTCACTCACCTGACCCTCATTATTGTTTTGGAGGCAAGTCAGAGATGCAGTGATAGGCTGGTGTCACTTTACCTCTGCCACATGTGAGGTCTTGGCATGTCTTCAGCAGGGGATGATGCCTTCTAGATTCTTCTCCAACAAAAAGGAAGGGCAGGGGAACTCAGCTGACCTGGGGGATTTAGGGGCATCTGACTCTTCAAGACCCATCCTCTGACTCAGGGTCCCACTTTTTCTTTAAGACTGGAGACCTATCAGTGCTCACTCATTCTCCTTGGAAGTTCTACCATTCTCATGACAATCCTGAGCCAAACCTCTTAGTACAGTTTGCTCATGGACTATAGGATATGAAGATGGCACGGGGCCTTTTTCACAGAATGCTCTGGCTTAATGTTGGTCAACTTGAGCCTTTCTTCAAGGCTTCTAGGACAGGCAAGGCCAGAATTAGGGTGAGGCAGGTGAAGCAGGTGAGGCATTCACCTCTGGTGCAAAATTTAAGGGGGTGCCAAAAAACTTTAGTAGCCAAAGAAAATAATATTTTAATGCAATACAGTTAACCCTTGAGCAACATGGCCTTGCACTGCATGGGTGGTTATATGCACTTACTTATTATATAAGTAGTTATATGTGGATTTTTTCCATAAATACACTACAGTACTGTAAATGTTTTTGTCTTCCTTATTATTTTCTTAATAACATTTTCTTTTCTCTAGCTTACTTTATTGTAAGACTACAGTGTGTGATACATATAACATATAAAACGTGTTAATTGACTGTTTATGTTATCATTAAGGCTTCCCATCAACAATAGGCTATTAGTAGTTAAGTTTTGGGGGAGTCAAAAGTTACACATGGATTTTTGACTGCGTGGGTGGTTGACACCCCTAACGCCTGCATTGTTCAAGGGTCAACTGCATTAAAAAAATGAAAATCAATGCAAACCATACATAATGAATAAAATATAAAAATGTTAAATCATGATATAACTAAAATGAATTAAACTATTATTTAATTTGATTAGTGAGTATTTTGATGCCCCCTTAAATTTTCAGCTTGCCTCACCCAAATCCCAGCCCTACCAGCAGGTAACAAAAGCCAGTCAATTCTACAATATACACATGTACTCCTGTACCAGTGCGAGGGCTCCTGTCTAGACCAGTGCTTTCCCTTCCCCTGTACCCCTCCCAGTCCGGTCAGGTGAGAGGCTCAGTCATTGTCAAGCTCCATAATGTCAGAAGTTATACTGACCACTTGTCACCTACTGACTGGTGAATGGTCCAGTTCCCAAAGCCCATTCTGAGCTTCTGCTTTCTTGGTCTGCTATAGTTATCAGCTCATGAAGCTATCCTAGAAAGCAGGCATCAGAGGCAGGGAGAATGAGGCAGGGACAGAAGTATATTCAATAAAGTGTTTATTATTGAGCTGGTTATTGCTCAGGGCACCTAGAATATAATCCCCTTGGGATCCTCTTGTCTGGAGGGGAAGGCAATTAACTCAGAAATAAGAGTTTTTCCTGGGGGCGTGAACATCCCTGGGCCTGCTGCTGCTGAACTGGCTTCCAAGGCTTTGGGGGATCTCAGGGAGAAAAGCAGAGTGATGCTGCAGCTTGGACTGGAAATGGGATGTGGTCTGTGCCACAGGAGCTGTGACTGAAACCTGAGGGGGGTTGAGAGGGTGTGACGTGGGCTCAGGAAGCACTTGGGCTTCCCTTCCATGCATGCATGCATGTTTTTACTCCGTTCTCTATTTGTAAGGAGAATGAAGAAAAACAAACTGTATTTGATTCTCTATGCTTGTACATCTTTCTGGCTGAGTAAAAATATTTTAAGATTTGCTATGAACTCTGTCAGTGATCAGGTATTGCAGCAAAAATTGGTTTGGATACCCACAGCTTCTCTCCCTTATTCTTTCCCAAGGGATGGTGGAGCGTATTGATAAAGTGCAAGGGCCCTAGGAATGCTTGGGTTTGAACTGTGGCTCTCACACCACTTAGCTGTTCCATCTCATGCAAGCTAACTGAGCTCACTCTGTCTCAGTGTATTTACCTTATAGAGTTGCTGTGAGGATTAAATGAGTTATAACATATGATTGCTTTGCACTTGTGCTGGGCACAGACTAAGCTTTCCATACATGGCCTGTAGGCCATGTTTCCTCTCAAATTCCTTCCATATTTACTCACTGGGTCCTTCTGTTTCTTTCCCAAGCACCCCCAAATGCCATTCCTAGTTGTAATGGCCCCTGTCTTCTGTTCTGTGTCTCACCTATTAAGCTTTCCTGTTTTGGCCTCCTCAACCTTTTGGTAAGTGTTTACTGAGACTTCATGGCCCAATGCCTTGCTAGGTATGGTAGGAGATACACAAGAAACATAACACTTGGTTACTGCCTTTCAAGAGAACTTGAGGAGATGAGATTTGCAACAGCAAATATTACATAAAACATAAAGAATATTCTGAGTTCATGTGTTCATAGGGGCTTCAGGAAAGAAGGTTCAACACACACAGAAACACTTTTGGAAAAGGTGAGTCTTTCTTTGGAACTGGACAGGTGAGTATAATTTAGCTCAGCAGGAGAATGGTCCAGAGCAACGCTGTTTCGTGCATTTTCCCTCATTGGGTTCTGGGCATGATGTCAGTGCTCCTCCTGAGGGTGTGCAAGCTTGGTGAATTGGGCTCCTCAGGGAAGTAACCAAGGCTGATTGGGCTTTAACAGATCTTTCTAACTTTTCTTCTTACCACTGCTTAAATTTCTCCAAGAATATTCCAGCTTGGCTTGTGAGACTTTGGGTTTTCAATTCCTGTGCACTTTCTTATGGCTATGTGGATTGATGCCCAATGGAGTTATCTAAACTCATAATCTTGACTCCTGGATTTTTGGGATGGCATCTTTTTAGTTAAGTTTTTGGCAATTTACTTGTAATTCATTCATTCAGTCATGTCATTTTTATTTTGACTATAAAGCCACTTATTGGAGATAAAAGTGCTCCAATCTTATCTTTTTTCCCTGTACATTAAAAAATATAATTAAGGAAAATAAAATTTATTCTGTTCTTATGCAGTTTTCTTACCAGGGAATGTGGTGTGTGTGTGTGTGCGTGTGTGTGTGTGTCTGTGTGTGTGTGTGTGTGTGAGAGAGAGAGAGAGAGAGAGAGAGATTGAGAGGGAGAGACTAAGTTCACATGATGAACAAGAGAACCGGTTAAACTGACGTGGCTTCTACAAGGGCCTTTGTTGTTGAGCTGCAGAGCCTGGGCAAGATCTCTGGTGTGGGTGGGAACAGTGTGGCTGAGAACTTGACCTCCTGCATCTCTGAGACACCATGGTCATGGACCCTTAGAGAGCCAAGGTTTTAAAAATCAGGATAGTAGTCAGTTTTAAGACCCCTGTAATAGATAAAGGCATAAAGCTCCCACTTCAGTCCTTGTTCCTTCTTTATCTCAGTTCCTATTTCTCTTCACATCTCTTTTTCTCAGTGGCATGAGAAATAGCTTCCCATTACCAGCCATAAAGCGTTTTGGAGACATCTGTTGTAGTCTCCGTAGCCCCATATTTCAACAGAGCACAGAACACTCCCTATTTTCTTGGGTTGTTCTCAGCTGGCCCATTTTTCCTTCTAGTCACATTTGTCCCTCTCCTGGAGCTGCTTTGAATCTTCAGGTGTCACTCATTTTCGGATTCTGGAGTCAGGACACTGCCCAAAACACAAAGGTGTCCCAGAGTCACACACAGCATTGTCTCCTTCCACAACACTTCTGTGTTAAGTGTCCAAGGACAGCTACAGAGATCCAGTCAAAGGCCTCAATGAATTCACTGTGGAGAAGTAAAAAGGATAGAGGTAAAATGCAGCCTATTTCAGGAAAACAGGTCAAACAGTGGGGGTCCGAAAAAAATGAAAAGACAAAAACAAAAACAAAAAACAGGGGCTATCTTCCAGGTTCTACTCTTGTCTGACTTTCTGAGAATCTGGCTGACTTTGGCAGGCAAGAGTATGATCACAGGGTCTGGGTTTTGCTCTGTTTCTCCCAGGTGCTACCATGTTGCTGCTGGAAGTTCTATCTGAGCTAAAGCTCCATTGAAATCAATTTCATTTGGCAATGTTTAGATGGTCAGGGAGGTTCTTCCAACTTCTCTGGTAAAGGTGAAAGGCATGTCAGTAGTCTGTTCTAATGAATTCTGTGACTTTGGACAAGTCCTTCTTGGCCTCAGTTTTCCTGGCACTACAATGAAGAATGAATAGATGATCTTGAAATCCCCTCCTCACTTTAGAATGCTTGATTTTATGAAGCTGTTGCTCTGCACTTTCTGTAGTAGCATCCCGTAGCAAGAAAGCACTCTGAAGAACCCATGGGCGTTGAAGGAGCAAGTCCATGTGACAGCTTGAGTTGGGTGTCAGTTTAATAAACAAAGGGCTTGGAGGAGTCAGCCAGTGAAAATCCTTTCCTGCAGTTCTTTTCCTGGGTCCTTTTGCCCTTTTTTCCTTAGCATCTCTGGGTGCAAAAACTGTCTACAATCCTAAACTTTAAAAATTTTCTCTAAGTCACAATTTGCTGACATTTCCCTCCTTTTAAAGCAGCTGTTGTAGAGTTTTCCTGCAAGATCCTCAAAAGTAGAGCTTAGCTGGGTTAAGACTGCTTTATGGGTGGAAGAGATAGTGACTGAGGAGAGGGCTGACCCTGGGATCAGGAAGCCGAAAAATGACAAAAGAGGTATCTGGATGCAACCCATGAAGTCATCACCCTTTTCTAGAGCTGAGAAAGGTTTTTCTGAAACAATAGGTTGCCTGGAGGCTGAGGTCATGAACCTAGGCAAATTTGCATTATGAGACCTGATCTTGTGTGCTCTGCCAACTGCTATTCAAAAATGCTAAATTACATACGCTATCTACTGCAACAATTGAACTTGAGGGGTAAGAAGAGGACAGATTCCACCGTCTTGGAGACAAGAGCCATCAGCCATCTTCCACCTTTGTTTTTCCCACAGAGATAATAAGCAATCTCTCACTATGCCTCCCTTACCTCCTGCTTCAGAGGGCTCGGGATTTTGTGTAATAGCAGTGAGCGAAGTGCTCGTGTCAACTCAGAAGCAGAGTGGTATTTGAGAGTGGATTAAAATCTAGCTTAATCCAATCTCAATAAAATCTCATTGACTGTCTTTTCTAGTTGATTTTGGACAAACCTATGTCAGCTCTCCCCCAGGATGTGCCTATGGTGGTGGTGGCTGCAGCTTTCTCTGGGGGCACATGAGACATTTCCTGCCCATCCCACTTTCTTGAAGGACTTGATTGTATTTCCTTCATGTGCCGGCAGGGCTGGCCAACTTGGCAGAGAACAGAGGTCTACTTGGTGGCCTGTGGTGAGTGTCAACTGCACATTTCACCATAATAGGGGTGGAACAGGAGAGGGAGCACCAGACATGTACAAGATGCTGGGGCATCTTGGGGATTTGCATCATCTGCCTTGTCTTTTGTTCTGTCTTTTGCCCTCCAAGAGTGAAACTACGTTGAAAGAAATATGAAACTGATGGTTCAAGCAGAGTGAAATGGGTGTGAGAACAAATTTACTCCACACGTAAAACCTTTTAGTGGGGAGAGATTTATGCTGACAGTTTGTCTTGATTTGGGGAACTGAGGTAAGAACTTTGTAATCCTTCAAACTCACAAAAGTTTTCAGAAATGCACCCAAACTTAAGGCAATGTTTAATGGCTTGCAGACATGTTATTTCTCACCGCAATTTCAGTGAAAGCTATTCATTTGATTTATCTTTATGTCAGGAGCATAGAGCTTGGATGTGTGAAACTGAATAAACCATTTAAAATAGCGTCCGGAGGCCAGAAGAGGGAGTGCTCGGTCTGTCCATTGCAGACTCCAGCAGGAAGAGATATACCTTGCATTACTAGCAAGAAGAAGCCTACTTTATTACTTCAGAAGGAAGAAAGAAGAATTTCTCCCTGCCCAGTGACAAGCTCAGCCAATAAGAAAATACCACAACTCAGCTAATGAGAAATCTTCACCACCTGGAACTCTCTCTCTCCTCCAATGGACTTCCATTCAAAGTACCACCTCCCAACGTCCTTCTTTCCTCTTCTATAATATTCATTTCCAGGGCACCTGGGTAGTTCAGTCAGTTAAGTCTGACTTTTGGTTTCAGCTGAGATCATGAGCTCGTGAGTTATGAGATTGAGCTCTGTGCTCAGCGGGGACTCTGCTTGAAGATTCTCTCCCTTTGCGATTCATGAGCACCCTCTTTCTCTCTAAAATAAATACATAAATCTTTAAAAAAAATAATGTTTTTATCCTTGGATTTCCAGACTTGCCTATGGCTTGCCATAGCTTGATGTCCTGAATTGCTATTCCTCTACTATTTCCAAATAAGCCCATTTTGCTGGTAAAACTACTGGTCGTTTTACTTTTGAGGTCCACAGGTGAAGAAAACATAATCAGGACAAAGAAATGGAACAGGAGCAGCAGAGTACCTTAACTTTTCCACAGTCTTTTAATGTTCTTATAGGAATGTCTTGGTTGAGAAGGATAGTGTTCTTGACATCATGAGAATACAAACACACCATCACTAGACTCAAAGTCCTGGGCTTTGGTGTTGAGTCCTAGCCTGGGCACTTTGAGCTCTGTGCTCCCTGCAAAGCAGCAACCACTCTGAGGATGTTATGGGATCTGCTTCTCACACAGGATTGTTGTGTAGGCTGCAATGGTTTATGCTATCCAAGCAAGCATATTAATATTGTTTTCCTAAATTACAAAAAAAAATTTACTTTTGCTATCTCTCATAAGAATTTTTCTTCTTTTTTTTTTGGCTAAAATTCTGAAATGGTGCCACAGTATTTGCTAGTATTTGTTGGGTTGCTGTTTAATAGCAGTTTCTCCACAGCCTATGCTCATTTTTGGATAATAAAGGGAAAAACATTTCAGTGGAGTTTTCTCCAAAGTTGAGAAACTTTTTTCCCTTCTCTGTTTATTCATGTTGTCTTACTAACTAGCCCATAGGTACTAAGGGATTTACACTGTAATTTGAATAGTTTTATCATATTACATGTGTTATACACACTGATTTAAAATAATTAATCTTAATGAAATACAAAGGTAAATATATTTAAAAAACTTATCTGCTATTTTGGATCTTCCAAGTCTTTACCTATTGTCAACTACTTGGACTATTTAAAGTTTTTGAAGTCACTTCCTTATGCCTGAAAATTGATGTTTATTTTTTCTTCTATAAAATCAGGATAAGGAAAGACATGTAAGTAAGGGTCTCTGAGTCTTTCAGATAGTCTTAAAATGATCAGGATGATGATTCCTAATTATATATTTCTCAGCAGAAATTAAAAAGTATTTATTTGGAGTTTAGGGATTCATGAAATTGAAATTAAGAAAATGAAATTGACTTGGTGACTCTGGGCAGGTGTTTCATCTTAAAACCTGGAGGGAGAATTACATTAGTGAGATGTAAAATATAGTGGGAGGGATGAATAGTTCATGTCCTTTGTACACATGAGAAGACTGTATGTCAACTGGTTTATGCAAATATAGGAAGACAGACACACCAATTTCCCACCTGGGAAGTTCCATAATCAGTAGCTACCTATAGGTGCTTGTCTCCTATAAGTGATTAGAAAATTATCAGGTCTGTTTTTCAGTACCTTATCTCCTAAACCTCCCTGTAATTTTTGCAAACTCCCTTCTGTGGTTCTTCCAGAATGATCTCCCCATTCACTCAGTAGGGGAGATTGCTTGATAGATTCAATAACTCCCAATGACCTTGTTCAGGCTACAAAATATTAACTGGGGCTTAGAAAAAGAAACCAGGTGGAACTACATCTCTATCCAAATTCTAGAAGTTTTTATCTGGCTAAACTTAAAGAATGCCAACATGTAATTTCTAAGTCAGCTTTATCCCAGGAGCCTTTTTTCCTGCCATAAATACTTTGACCTTTCTACACCCAGCTAGGAAGCTCAATAGCTACACATCTCTGGGACACATCTTCTGGAATCAACATTCAGAGAACGGGCAAAGGGTGAAGGCTCATAAATTTAGATTAGCCTTTTAAAGTGGTTGCTGTCATCCTCTCAGACAGAGATTACTCACCATTCTCTGGAGACTTTGGTGCTTCCTCCTGCTGCCTGCTGTGCAACATTTACTTTCTGTCATGATGGCAGAGACGGAAAAGTGGGCTATGATCTGTGAGTGTCTCCTTGGCTTTCCAGTGAAAATCCCATGTGTGACTATCTGAAAAACCCACACAATCTGTGGAAGGCAGTAGAGTTTTGGCAATCTCTGTTCTAATGTATTTAGAGTTAATTTTTTAAACAGTTTTTTCCTCTTGTTTAGCATTTCTGGATTTTCTGTTTACTGTTTATTCTTAATTGCCCGCATTTGTTAATCTGGGAGAGAGAGGGAAAACTAGACTTTAAAAGTCTGGAAACTGGTGAAATCCTCTTGATCAAGCTCACAGATAAAAATTCCAGGGATGGAAAACTCCTGTGGCATTGTACACTTGGAAAAATACTGCAGCTCTGGAGGAAAATCCTCAATTTCCTGTACACAAGGTGACAGAAGACAATGAGGGCAACAAAGACTACTGGAAGTCTTTGGTTGGCCATTAGTGGCTCATTAATCCCATCCAAGAGTTTAGACAAATCATTCTCAAAGTACTGTACAAATTAGGAACAGTAGAGTTGAGGATAAGTAACAACTTGTATTTATTTTATTTCTTTAACTCTCTGTATATAGGGCTGAGGGAATAAGAGAATTTTGGGGGATGATAAATGTTATGTTCTCATTTTCAAGATCATACAAGATATGAAAATTAGCATGTCAAGATGGTAGCTAGATTTATCACTTTATACTTCATAATGTATATAAATGTTGAATCACTGTGTTATACACCTGAAACTAATATATTGTCTGTCAACTACACATCAATAAAAATATCAGCATGTCAATAGCATTAGCACAAAAGAGTAATTGGAGGCATTTGGTAAAGGTGACGAGAATGCTACATTAGATGGGAAGCTGTTTATTTCCAATAACTCTAAGGAGAAAATGTAACACTTCCTTGTCAAAGCTCACTTTACCTCCTACACCTTTTATGTTTCTGGTTGCAAACCTCATTTCTGTATGAACCTGTGATTTCTGTAGACCAGATACATCTGAAATGCAGTGCATTTCCCTGTAAGTTGTAGTGATAGTTAGTTACACTGCGTTCGTGGGCACTTGCACATACCAGAACCCACATGCAGTTCCTGGAGCCTGCCTTCCATCTTCCATCTTTCATGGGCATGAGGCTCAACAACTGGCAACTCTGATTTCAAAGCAAGAGGCTTTTCTGAGATAGGATTGATCCTCCATTAAAAATAATAAAAGCAGTAAGCCACACTCCCCACGCCCCATTCTGTTCTGCTGGCTCCACATGCCCACCCGCCCATGCCCAAAGTGGCCCCATTCAGCAGCTGGTAGGAAGATGGTGCTTAGTGGAGAGCAAAGGCTTTGAAGGAAGTAGGAGTGGGAATGGCTCTGCAAAAAGTGGGTGCCATGGCCAAATCAGATTGTATCATCTCTTCTGATGGCAAACACCTCACCATAAACACTGAGAGCACTTTAAAAATAGCATAGTTTTCATGTAATCTGGAAGGGAAGTTTGAAGAAACTACAGCTGATGGCAGAAAAACTCTGTCTGCAACTTCACAGATGGTGCATTTGTTCAACATCAGGAATGGAATGGGAAGGAAAGCACAATAACAAGAAAATTGGAAGATGGGAAATTAGTGGTGGAATGTGTCATGAACAATGTCACCTGTCACTTGGGTCTATGAACAAGTAGAGTAAAAATTCCATCATCCTTTTGGACAGGAATTAGCTGTGAGGTTGAATGAGCTCAGTTCAGTGAGCAAATCTCTATACTGCTTTTTTTCCTCCTTTACTATGTCCAATTATTTTTATAACAAACATTTTATACTCAACTATTTCAAAGTGTTGATTTAATTAGGATCATCCCTTTGGTTAGGAAATAAATGTGTTTGTGCTAAAAAAAAAAAAAAAAAGGAAAAAACCTCTTAAAGTCTTATCATCCTTCAAGGTCCAGTCCATTCATTAGTGCAGTTAAAAGTAGTTCACCTAACCTTGATACTAAGATTTGTGGAGGAGTTTGTCCCAGACTGGGTTTGTCTTGGTCTCCAGACTCAGAGTGTTAATGGTTTCCTCAAGTTGACGTGACCACTCAGTTCAACTCTGGCCATATGTTGAGGGGTGTGTGTGTATGTTTGTGTGCGTGTGTGCATGCCTATGTGTGTGTGCACATATCTGTTTGCATACTTACATATGTGTATTGTGTGTGCATGTGTGTGTGTGCATGCACATCACTGGAAATAGTTAAAACTGTCCAAAGCTGCCTCTCCATAAGCCAGGAACACTTCCAAGTGTGACATCTCCTGGGGGATATTGTTGATTGCCTTTCAGTGTTCACGCAGACTTAAATCTGCAGGGAGGCTATGTTTGCCTGTCGTTGTGGGCTTGGGCTCCAGAACCGGACTGTCTGGAGTCAAATACCTGCTCCACAACTGACCTGTGATATGACCTTGAGGAAATGGCTTAACCACTCACTTCCTCACTTCCCCCAGCTGTAATAGGGTTACTGTGAGGACTAATTGAATGAATCAATTAATGATTATAAAGTACTTGGAACAGCGTGCAGCACATAGTAAGTGCTCAACAGTATAAGCAGACAGTATTATTTTTACTGAGAAATATCAGGAAGTTGATGTGGGCAGCCAGCCACTAAGAGTTAAAGCTGAAACTGGACAAGTGTAACTAAGGGAAATGTCATATATTCCACTAGGCAGGCACCATCATGAGATGTGGCCAGGTAATAGAAAATGCCAACATTGGTGGAACTTCCCTAGGGGCAAAGGAAAAAAGGAGAAAGAAGAGATGAAGACTTAAAAAAAATTTTTTTTAATTTATTTTTTTTAAGAGAGAGAGTGTGCACAGGGGATGGGGAGGCAGAAGGAGAGGGAGAGAAAGAATCTCAAGCAGACTCCCTGCTGAGAGTGGAGCCAGAGGTGGGGCTCGATCCCAGGACCCTGAGATCATGACCTGAGCCAAAATCAAGAGTTGGACACTTAACTGACTGAGCCACCCAGGCGCCCTGAGATAAAGACTTTTTTTTTTTTAACAAGATGGGAACAGGGAATATGAAAAGCTCTCCATTTCTTGCCTACTTCTCTGCTTTTGTTCAAGAATCTCACAGTGCAGAAGGACCCTTTCTGTTCCTCAGTTGACTAGATGGATGGAAGGTCCACCAGCAGCTTCCAAGTCCATGTGTTACTATTCTGCTATATGCTGACTCTCACTTTCTTACCTCAGGATCAGGTACTCTTCAAGGGCCACGGGAGTGGGAGTCACATGATATCAACATGGTGGTGGGGAAGCAACCTCACGTCTTGGAGATGTGCTGGGCAGAAAGGCCACCACACTATACACCTCCAAGGAGCATCATTCACTTGGTCCACAGTGGTGGCCTGAATGGTAATACCCTCTTCTTTATTTGGTATTAATAAATCCATATACCACAACTATTAACCATATGAAATATATCATGTCCACATTCTGAGGTGATACCATTTGATTAAGCAAGTTAATTCTGTAGAAGATCAACTTCATTGTCACGCCAGTATGTCTTTGCCTTTTCACCACTTTCCTAGAAACATATCTTTTTAAAAAATGGAGCAGATACATTTTTCAGGGGTAGAAGTTATCTGATCTCTAACACAGGACTTTTGTGAGTGTGTTCACCTTGCCTGTGACCTGAGGTGGAGGGAATTTAGCACTCACTTCTTGTCCAGGGACCTTGCTGTGTCTTAAAATTTACAACTTCCTCATCATCCTACCTGATATTACAGTTTTCTCAGCTTATTGCCACTTGGGGACTTTGATTTTCAATTGAATGAGATTTCTGGTGGCATGGCTCTGTAAATCATTATCACTATGGCAACAGGAGGACTAATTTTTTCTGGGTAATTGCTGCTTCTATAAACGGACAAGATCATATATGGTCTCCCACAATTTTGGAATATGTATTACAAGGAAAAAGTAAGATACTTTAAAAAACATGTTTTCATCACCTGCCCTTCAGGCTGGGATCACGTGATGCAGACAGGTGGTCTGCTTGAGTAAATTATGATAACATCTGCATTCCTTCCCCACATCTAGCATGTCTCTTACTAAATGTGCTAAGACTATCTGTGTTGTAATTATGAAAATTTAATGCTCAGATTGAACATTTTATTTTCTTTCTAGGATAATAAAAGAAAAATTTAACAGCATTTAAAGATCACCAATGGAGGGGTGCTTGGGTGGCTCAGTCAGTTAAGCATCTGCCTTCGGCTCAGGTTATGATCCCAGGATCCTGGGATCCAGCCCCACTTTGGGGTCCCTGGTCAGTAGAAAGCCTGCTTCTCCCTCTCCTCTGCCGCTGCCCCTGCTTGTGCTTTCTCTCTCTCTCAAATAAATAAATAAAAATCTTAAGAAAAAAAAGATCACCAATGGATCCACAAGGATTTCAAAATTTTGTCTGTTCGGTGGGATAGGAACCAGCAGCAAAGTGATGGTTCTACTAACTTTCACATGTCATTTTGGTATTTCTTTGTATTACCATCCCTATCACACTGGCGATCAATGCAGTGACTGGTGAACAATAAGTGCTTAAAGTATTTGTTGATTAATTGATTATTAACCAGCTTCTGTCAGTACTTTTTGTTATATTGTCTCTCAGTCTCCACGGTCTTGGTGATCCATTGAGGATTCATCCAGATGAAGAAGAGACAAGATCTGAGGCTGAAGCAGCAAAAGGAGAGAAAAGATGGAGGGAAAGAGGGTCAATTTCTACCCAGCTGGGATACCATGAGCTTCCTCTGGGCTTCCATTTCCATGCCATGCGCATTGAGTAACATAAGGGCCTTTCCAAATCTCACTTCTAGGAGTCTTTTTTTTTTTTTTAAGATTTTATTTATTTGAGAGAGAGAGAGCACAGAGGGAGAGTGAGAGGGAGAAAGACTCCCCACTGAGCAGAGAGCCCGATGAGGGGCTTGATCCCAGCATCCTGAGATCATGACCTGAACAGAAGGCAGACGCTTAACCAGTGGAGCCACCCAGGCGCCCAAGGAGTCAAACATTTCTGCCAATAGTGAAGCCAGAGCTTATTAGATATGCTTGTACTCGATGAGTTTTTTCTACGGGCCTATTTTAACTTCTTTCCTGCCCCTATTTTATGTCTGAGATGTTGTTTTTCTTTCTCTTTTGCCTCCCCTTTTGATTTATATTAAGTTGTCTTAAATCCTTTCTGGGACAAGGCAAGAAATAATTTAAAAATTCTATACAAGCGATCACAGCTGAATGATCACCTAATCTCTCTGTACTTGAACATCCTCTTATCCTTTCTGTTTCTGAAGCTAATTTTATTTGAATAATTACATGCTAAGGATATTTATAGCCCTCAAAGAGGGATGTACAGTTTTATGAATGCTCTTTCCGAGTCTCTTGGAGGACAAAAAAGGTATTTTATTTAAGAAAAAGCTTGTTTCATTAAGAGTATTTCTTCTTGGGGCGCCTGGGTGGCTCTGTCATTGGGTGTCTGCCTTCGGCTCGGGTCAGGATCCCAGAGTCCTGGGATCAAGCCCCGCATCGGGCTCCCTGCTTTGCGGGAGTCTGCTTCTCTCCTTCCCACTCCCCCTGCTTGTGTTCTCTCTCTGGCTGTCTCTCTCTCAGTCAAGTAAATAAAAATATCTTTAAAAAAATCCTTAAAAAAAAAAGAGTATTTCTTCTTTGAAGTGTATATTATTTTAAAATACCTTGCTCTAAACATAAAATTTATTTAGTTTCATCAATGTATAGAAACTGCTATGCATTCCCTTTCCTTGTTTATTTTTTATTTGTAAGTTTTGAAAGTTTTTATTTGCAAAGCAGTTGCTAGAGTAATTAGAATGCAGTGAACACATTTGATGGTCTAAGTGGAATGATTTTTTCCCCCATGAGTCTTTTAAAATGTAAACTTCAAGTAACACTGATCCTGAGTGTGTCAGCCAATGTAACTGATGGGCTCTAACATTTTTACTGCCGTCAGGAAGCAGTTAGCTTAGCTGGAGGAAAAGCATTTTCTGGATGAAGAAGTTAACTGGGCAGTTAGCAGTGTTTCAATAGTGAAATAAATTGTTATCCACAGCTAGCTGGTTTTGGCTCTGAGTTACCTCTTTGACTCAATTCCATAGGCCAAAAAGTATAAACATTGCCCTTGACACAGGAGAAAGAGCAACCAGCTGAGGGAGTGGGGGGGAGGATGGGGTACAGATGAACTCCTTGAGTCTGGCTCCAGATGCTTAATCAGTAAACCAGAAATTAGAAAAGACTTTCTTAGGAGGAATGATTTTGTGAATTACGTCACATGTTTGAGAAAAATAAAGTAATATACTGATCCTCTGGAAGGAAAGAAAATCTCTTGGAGAAATAAATAGCAACTCTCAGAAATTTACCTGAGTCAAGGGTCTCCAACCAGAGCCTTGGTGAGCCTGAGAAAGTGCCAACCATAAAGCTGGAGGGCCTTCAGATGTTGGCTTTCAGTGCCTGGGGTGCGGTGATTGAGGCACTTGTCTAGAGAGCAAAACTTAAGGAGAGTGCCAAAAAATGCTGTCATCAAGATAAATCCTATTTTAATGCGATATTTAAAAAATTAAAATCAATACACAGAAACAGGACAGTGGGTGTTCCAGTGGTGATGTATGTGGTTGGATGAATCACTGGGGTCCCTGCTGTGGGCTGACAGCTCATCGACCGACCCTTGGAACCCTGACTTGAGCCTGCAGAAGGATGGGAAGAAACTCCTCATATGACTGAGGTTAATTCTTTTGCCTACTTGGTGGGGATGGAGATGCAAAATGCATTTATTGAAAAAGAAATTTGTGTAATGTTTCTCACACACTATAGTTTGTGAACTAAGGTTCATATTTATTAGGTTGCACAGTCATGTTTTGCCACCATAGAGTTTAACATAATTATCTCTGAATATGTGTTGTAGAAAAGCAGGACTTTTCGGGTCTTGCACACTGCTGTTTCCTCTTGCATAGAGTACCTGCCTAAAGAGTGATTAAATGAATGACTCTACATAAGATGGTGGTTTAGACTATTCTACATAGTATAAGAGCCAGCAAGCCTCTGGTTTACATTTTTAAGAATTAAATAATGTCTAATATTAATATATTCCTTTATGTGTGTGCATACAGTAATAATAATGATGATAATAATACTACTTGCTATAATTTTTTCAGTGAGACAAGTTACTATGGACTGAATATTTGTATCCACTCCTCCCCACCCCTTAATTCATATGTTGGAGCTCCAGTGTGATGGTATTTGGAGGTGGAGCTTTAGGAGGTGATGGGGTCATGAGGGTGGAGCCCCCAAGATGGGGTTCACTTCCTTAGAAGAAGAGGAAGAGAGCTAGACCTTTCTCTCTCTCTCTCTCAGCCATGTGAGGACACAGAGAGAAGGCGACCATGTACAAGCCAGGAAATGGGCTCTCACCAGACACTGGACTTGCTAGTGCCCTGATCTTGGATTTTCTAGTTTCCAGAACTGTGGGAAATAAACAAATGTTGTTCAAGCCACCCAGTCTATGCTATTCTGTTATAGCAGAAAATTATGATGTGCTCCACATGAATAAGAGGTCTAAACATATTAGTATCACCAAACTGGGCTCCAAGGTTTATCAATATTGTGTCCTTTAGTAAGCTTGCCAACATCTGGAGAAAACTTGAGCTCCAAGGGAAGTGGATGCATCTTTGGGAACACTGTAGCAACTGGGCAAAGGTGGAAGGAGTGTCAGTGTGTTTGAAAATAGTTGATGGGAGGGGGACAAAGGGTAATTTGGGCTGGGAAGTAATAAATGTGATTAGGAAGACTTTATTAGTGCTGCCCGGTCAGGCTAAGCTAAACACCATGGGACATGGCCAGGGTTCTGGAAGGTGTCAGCAGATGCAAAAATAAGGCATGCAGCTGGCACTTGCCATTTTTTTTTTAAATGACTCCACAGGGGTCCTGCTGACCACATTTCCTCAGTTTAGGGGCTGAGACTCCCAGGGGTCTCATCAGTCCGTGGATTCCATGGTCTGCAGGTTCATGAGGTGTTTGAAGCACACAATCACTGGCTGCATTTTAAAGCAGCAACTCAGTGGAACCTGAAATTTTATTTTATTTTATTTTATTTTATTTTTTTAAAGATTTTATTTATTTATTTGAGAGAGAGAGAATGAGAGAGAGCACATGAGAGGGGGGAGGGTCAGAGGGAGAAGCAGACTCCCTGCCGAGTAGGGAGCCTGATGCGGACTCGATCCAGGGACTCTAGGATCATGACCTGAGCCGAAGGCAGTCGCTTAACCAACTGAGCCACCCAGGCGCCCAAGGAACCTGAAATTTTATATGTCATTGCGGAAGGAGATAAGATCACCTACCTGCCTGGTGGGAAGGTGGGGAGCATGAATGAGATGAGTTCTTTGGAGGAAAGATTGCTATAGAAATACAAATCAGGGCTGGGATAATTATTCTTTCTCTAAATTGCCTCAGTGGTTAAACAGTGGCCAGTAGATCAGTGTGACACTATGACTTTATCTACAGCAATTTCCCAAGCCTGTGGTGGTGAACCCACCTTTAGGATTTTTGCTATAACTGGATACTGTGTATATTATTATTACCAAATACTGTTAAATTTGGCCCAAATTATTTTTAATGCTTTCATCATGGGAAATTTAAAAATGCATATAAAAGTAGAAAGAAATTGTGTAATGAACCCTTATGTATCCAGAACCAAGTATCAACAACTCATAACTCATGGTCAATCCTGTTTCTTCCACATCCTTGTCCACTTCTACCCTCACACCCCTCCTTCCTCTGTGAATCCCAGACATTGAATCATTTCATCCATAAACAATTAATAGTATATCTTCAAAAGAAGAGGCCGTTTAAAAAAATTCTTAATTATAATAACATTATCACAGTTAAAAATTAACACTATTTTCATAATATCCTATAATATCAAATACCTAATCAGTATTCAAATACTCATAAATATTTTCTACAGACTGAATTCAAATCCTGACAAGTCTATATGTTGCTACTGGTTGACATGTCTTGTAAATTTCTTTATTCTATAGGGTCCCACTTCCTTTCTTTTCCCCTCACAATTTATTTGTTGCTAATACTTCATTATTTGTGCTGTAGAGATTCCTCCAGTCTGCATTTTGCTGATTGCATCCCCAAGGGAAAATACTTTTCAGTCCCCTTTACTTACAATTACTCAGCTATCCCCAACCAAGAATCCTTTCTAGGTTATGTTATGTACTTTCATCAGGAGGAAAAATGAATTTTTACTATTATTATTATGAATTCATGGATTTAAAGATTTTTGATGTGTTTCAATCTATTGGAATCATCATGATCATCATTATCAAGGTTCAACTGGCCTCATCTTTGGCCAATTGGAGCCATGTCTGAGTCCTTTTGACATGATCCCAATTGTCCTTCATAGCTTTCTTGCCTTCTGGTGGGAAAATATTCTAGCTTTACCATGTATATATTTATATTTATATATATATACACACACATAATGTATAATATTTATATGTATATACACACATAATGTATAAATACACACACAGACACAGATAAACACACACACACACACACATACTTACCATGTATGTATATTATCATGTTCCACCTATATAAGGCACCTTGATTCCTGAGTGTGGGAAATGGTATTTAGAAAACATTCTCTGCTGTAGACTTCCTCATTGTTTCTATGCCTTTTTATTGAACATAATGTAAAACATAAAATTTTTCTTGAGTTTGTACTGGTATTTCCAACTTAAATTTAGAACTATAAGTTTTTATTCAACCGCATTGATCTTAAGTGCCTATTTCTCTTCCTGTATGCCCAAAATATCAATTCCCAATGGTATTAATGCAGTGGACACATTTGCTTATCCCCCCAAGACACACGGAACTGTCTCAGAAAAATAATAACTCTATCATCAACCATATGCTTATTGAAAACAGTTGAAGATTTTGTTTGGCTAATCTTTTAATTTTCAGGTTATATCCCTCTAAGGAGATGTAGTCCAACTGCTGGTTGGACAGTCTCCTGAAATAATATCTCTATGTGTGATTATGCTACTTACTTGTTATACAATTAGGTTCACTTATTTCATTTCCCCCAAAGTTTTATAAGTTATCTTTTCACTTCAATATTTTAAAAGCTTGACGGGTGAAACAGGTGAAGGGGATTAAGAGTACACTTATCATGATGAATACTGAGTAATGATGTATAGAATTGTAGAATCGCTGTATTGTACACCTGAAGCTAATATAACACTCTATGTTAACTATATTGGAATTAAAATTAAAAAACTTAATAAAAAAGAAATAATTTTAGATTCACGGGAATTTACAAATATAGTATAGAGAGATTGCAGGTACCCTTCACCCAGTTTCCTCCAATGGTTTCATTTTACATAATCATGGCACAATATCAAAACCAGGAATATGACATTGGTAAAATGTATGTGTACAGTTTTATGTTATTTTATTACATGGGCAGATATGTGTAATCACCACCATGATCAAGATACAGAACTATTCTATCCACGATGATCTCCCTTGTACTAATCCTTTAAAGTTATAATACCTCCTCCTCCCACAATATCTATCCCTGACAACCACTAATCTGTTTTCCATCTCTATAAAATTTTTGTTTTGGGAATATTGTATAAATGGAATTATACCTTATATGATCTTTTGGATTGGCTTCTGTTTTTGTTGGTTTTTTAAAAGCATATTGTTCTTGCAATACATCCAAGTTATGTGTATCAATAGTTGGATTTGTCTTATTGCTGGGTGCTATTCCACGGTGTGGATACTCCAGTTTATTTAACCATTCATCTACTGAGGGACATTTTGGTTATTTTCAGTTTTGAGCCACTAAATATAAAGCTGCTATAAGCAATTATGTACAGGTTTTGGTGTGGACGAAAGTTTTTGTTTTTCCTCTGGGATAAATATCCAAGCATGCAATTGCTGTGTTATATGGTAAATGTATGTTTAGTTTTTAAAGAAATTGTGAAATTGTTTTCCAGAGGGTGTGTATCATTTTACATTCCTCCCCGTAATGTGTGAGAAATCCAATTTCTCTGCATCTCACCTGCATTTGGTATTGCTAGCACTTTTTATTTTACTGTTCTGAGTGTGCAGTAGATGTTTCATTATGGTCTTAATTTTCATTTCCCTAATGGCTAGTGATGTTGAACATCTTGTTCTGTTCTGTTTGTCATTTCTAGGCCATTTCTGGTGAAGTATCTTATCATGCCTTTTGCCCATTTTCTTTTTTTTTAATGAGGAAGTGCCCAGGGCATGGTCAATTTTATTAATTTTTCTTTGTTAATTAATTAAATTAATTAATTTTTATTATGTTATGTTGGTCACCATACAGTCCATCATTAGTTTTTGCTGTGGTGTTCCATGATTCATTATTTGTGTATACCACCCAGTGCTCATTACAACACATGCCCTCCTTAATACCCATCACTGGGCGAACCCATCCCCCCACTCCCGTCCCCTCTGAAACCCTCAGATTGTTTCCCAGAGTCCATAGTCTCTCATGGTTCATCTCCCCTCTGATTTCCTCCCCTTCAGTTTTCCCTTCCTTCCCCTAATGTCCTCTGTGCTATTCCTTATATTTCACGTATGAATGAAACCATATAATTGTCTTTCTCTGCTTGACTTATTTCACTTAGCATAATCCCCTCCAGTTCCATCCATGTCAATGCAAATGGTGTGTATTCATCCTTTCTGATGGCTGAGTAATATTCCATTGTATATATGAATCACATCTTCTTTATCCATTCATCTACTGAAGGGCATCTTGACTCCTTCCACAAAATGTCTATGCCGCCCAGAGCAATCTATACTTTCAATGCCATCCCAATCAAAATACCATTGGCATTTTTCAAAGAGCTGGAACAAACAATCCTGAAATTTGTATGGAACCAGAAAAGACCCCAAATCACCCAGGAAATGTTGAGAAAGAAAAACAAAGCTGGGGGCATCATGTTGCCTGATTTCAAACTATACTACAAAGCTGTGATCACCAAGACAGCATGGTACTGGCACAAAAACAGACACAAAAATCAATAAAGCAGAATAGAGAACCCAGAAATGGATCCACAACTATATGGTCAACTAATCTTTGACAAAGCAGGAAAGAACATCCAATAGAAAAAAGTCTCTTTAATAAATGGTGCTAGGAAAATTGGACAGCTATATACAGAAGAATGAAACTCGACCATTCTCTTATACCATACACAAAGACGAACTCTAAATGGAGGAAAGACCTAAATGTGAGACAGGAATCCATCAAAATCCTAGAGGAGAACATGGGCAGTAACCTCTTCGACATCGGCCACAGCAACTTCTTTCACAACACGTCTCCAAAAGCAAGGGAAACAAAAGCAAAAATGAACTTTTGGGACTTCCTCAAGATAAAAAGCTTTTGCACAGCAAAGGAAACATTCCTAACATTTTTAGGAAACAAAACTAAGCGGCAACCCACGGAATGGAAGAAGATATTTGCAAATGACATTACAGATGAAGGGCTGGTATCAAAGATCTATAAAGAACTTCTAACTCAACACCCAAAAGACAAATAATCAAGTCACAAAATGGTAGAAGACATGAACAGACACTTCTCCAAAGAAGACATACAAATGGCTAACAGACACAACGAAAAAATGTTCCACATCATTAGCCATCAGGGAAATTCAAATCAAAACCACATTGAGATACCACCTTACACCAGTTAGAATGGCAAAAATGAACAAGGCAGGAAACAACAAATATTTGAGAGGATGTGGAGAAAGGGGAACCCCCTTACACTGTTGGTGGGAATGCAAGTTGGTACAGCCATTCTGGAAAACAGTATGGAGGTTCCTCAAAAAGTTAAAAATAGAGTTATCCTGTGACCCAGCAATTGCACTAATGGGTATTTACCCCAAAGATACAGATGTGGTGAAAAGAAGGGGCAATGCACCCCAGTGTTCATAGCAGCAATGTCCACAATAGCCTTTTGCCCATTTTCTAATTGGATTGTAGTTTTATGGTAAGTGTTGGAGGGGTCTCAATATGAGTCCTTTGTCAGCTAAATGGCTTTTAAAGATTTTTTCCCAGTGTCTAGCTTGCCCTTTCATCTCTTAACAGAATCTTTCATACAGCAGATGTTTTCCATTTTAAGTCCAATTTACCACGTTTTTATTTTAGGAATCATGCTTTTGGTGTTATGTTGAAAAACTCTTAACAAAGCCCTAGGTCCTGAAGATTTTCTCCTTTATTGTTATCTAAAATTTTTATAGTCTTAAATTTAAATATATGATCAATTTTGAGTTAATTTTTGTGTAAGTTGTGAAGTGTAGTTTGAGGGTTATTTTGTTGTTGTTTTGACCCGTGGATGTCTGACAGCTCTAGCTTCACTTGTCAAAAAGAAGCAATTCTTCCACTGAATTGCTTTTACACCTTTGTCAAAAACCAGTTGATTGTACTTGTATGGCTTTATTTCTGGGATTTTTATTCTGTTCTATTCATCTTTATGTCTACCTCTCAGCCAATACCACACTGTTTGATTGCTGTGGCTCTACAAGTCTTGAAATTGACAAGAGTGATTTCTCCCACTTTGTTTTCAATTTTTAGAATTGTTGGAACTAAAATAGTTTGGTTGCCCTTCCATATATATTTTAGAATGATTTTATCTACCTCTCCCTAAACACTTTCCTGGTATTCTGAATGATACTGTGTTAAACTAGTGTATCAGTTTGGGGAGAAATGACATCTTTACTTTGTTGAGTCTTTCAATTAATCAACATGGTATGCCTCTCCATTTATTTAGATATTCTTTCATTAGTTTTCAGCATAAAAGTTCTATACATGATTTATTAGATTTCATTTTTGAGTTACTGTAAATGGTATTGTGCTTTTAACTCCAGTTTCTATGTGTTCATTGCTGGTGTAGAGAAATACAGTTGCTTTCTATATATTGATCTTGTGCCCTATGACCTTGCTGAACTTACTTAGTTCTTTGTGTGGGTTTTCTTTTCCTCCTCCCTCCTCCCCCTTCCTTCCTTCCTTCCTTCCTTCCTTCCTTCCTTCCTTCCTTCCTTCCTTCCTTCCTTCCTTCCTTCCTTCCTTCCCTCCTTCCTTTTGATTCCTTGGTATTGTCTGTGTAGACCATTATGTTGTCTGCAAATAGGGACAATTTATTTCTTCTTTTTCAACCTATGTATCTTTTATTTCCCTTTCTTGCCTTACTGCTCTGGCTAGAACTTTCACTGCATAGAGTAACAATAGTTGCAGGGGACATCCTCGCCTTGTTTCTGATCTTATGGGGAAAGCATTTATCCTGTTTCAGTCTCATTCAGCTTATTCAATGTTATGTTTTTTGCCAACTTGGGAAATTTCAGCCATTATTTCTTCGAGTACTTTTTCAGCCCTAACTTCCTTTTTCTCCCCTTCTGACACTCTCATGATAGAGATTTTTCCATTTTATTTTATTTTATTTTATTATTTTATTTTATTTTTAATTCCAGTATAATTAGCACAGAGAGTTACATTAGTTTCAGGTGTACAATATAATGATTCAACAATACTATACATTATTCAGTGCTCTTCATGATAAGTGTTCTCTTTAATCCCCATCACCTTTTCCACCCATCCCTCCACCCCCTTCTCCTCTGGTAAAATAACCATCAGTTTTTTCTCTACATTTAACAAAATGTTAGATTTTTGTTATAGTTCCATCAGTCTTTCAAGTTCTGTTCATGTTTTCTGTTTGTAATTCTTTTTTCTCTGTTGTTGAGACTGGTTAATTGTTATCGTCTGTCTTCTAGGTCACCAATTCTCTCCTCTGTCATCTCTATTCTCCTGGTGAGTCTACTCTTTGCATGTTTTATTTTGGTCATTTTAATTTTAATCTAGCTATTTTTAGTTCTAAAATGTCCATTTGGTTCTTCTTTATGTCTTCTATTTCTTTGCCGGGACTTATTATTATTTTAATTTGTTTTAAGTGTTTTCATACTTGCATGTTGAAGCATTTATATGATGACTGATTTAAAATCCCTGTCAGGTGATTTTAATATCTGTGCCATCTTAGTGTTGGCCTTTTTTGATTGTCTTTTCTTATTCGGTGTAAGAAATCCAGTGTAAGATTTTTTTTTAAATTTTTAAAATTTTATTATGTTATGTTAGTCACCATACAATACATCATTAGTTTTTGATGTGCTGATCCATGATCCATTGTTTTCATACAACACCCAGTGCTCCATGCAGTATGTGCCCTCCTTAATACCCATCACTGGGCTAACCAATCCCCCCTCCCCCCTCCCCTCTAAAACCCTGTTTATTTCCCAGATTTTCATTTGAAACTTGGAAATGTTGGGTCTTATCAGATTCTGATCTTATTTAAATCTTGTATTTTAGGAGGTCTCCCCTAACCCTGATCCATGGTTAAAGAGGGGGACCTCCTTGTTATTGCCAAATGGGGGCAAAAGTCCACGTTCTCCATTCAGACCCTGTTGACATCTGGGGAGAAGGGGCTCCTCGTTATTGTTGGGTGGGGGTAGATATTAGGTCTAGACCTCCTTTGAGGTCACCATATCTGAGAAGAGGAGGGGAACCTTATTTCTTCTCCCCATGTAGCAGCTGCTGACACTGGGGTGAAAAGGTGTTCATTAATGCTTAGCAGTTGATTTAGCTCTTGACTTTACACTAGGCCCCCTCTTAAATCACCCCAGCCTGAAGGGGATGGGAAACCTCATTATTGCTGGTGTGGGTGGAAGTCCAGGCTCCCCACATCAACAGGGGATAAGAAGGGAAACAGAGATGAAAGTCCCAGCTCTCCACTCCCAGTGTCCTTCTCTGACACCACCCTGGAGGAGGGATGAAATGGGGCACTCCATTATGGGCCTGGGTCTCCACTCAGCCTTTGCTGGTGGGGGCAGGTGGGCCTGTAGTTTTCTGTGTTTGGCCTGGGTAAGGTGGTTATTGTCCAAACATTTTCTCCTTTGTTAGGCTGATCCTTTGAGTTGAGAGACCAAGATTTTGGAGGATGTTTTTGTCTGTATCCATTGGCAGTTCCAAGTTGCCAGCTTCTCCAGTATTCACTTTGGGTATTTGAGGCATAAAAGAAAACTCATATGTCATTCCTCAGGTCTTGAGGTCTCTTGCTAGTCTGTCTGCTTCTCTCTATCTTTCAGAGTCTTTGTATGCTTGTTTTATGTATAATGTTGGGGGTTTTCAGTTGCATTTAGTAGGAGGAGAAAGGAAAAGTGTGTTCGCTTCATTTTCTTGGAAACAGAATTTGCTAATTTTGTTTTATAATTGCATAAAACATTTACATATTTCTGAAGTCAAACCTTCAAAATAAATTATGTTCAATTAAGTCTAGCCTTTATCTTTAATTCTTCCATCCTCATGCTTCCTTCCCCTTTAGATAATAATTTTTTTTAGTTTCTGGTTTATATTTTCATTTTTAATGTAAGCAAATGTATATTATTATATATAATAAATATATAATATATAAACATATAAATTTATAAATAAATATATGCTTATATTTATTGAGGTTGGATTTATATATATAAGACATATATATGTATATACATACAGATAAATAAATAATAAATAATTAAATAAAAAATTTTTATTTATTTTTATTTTTTAATTTTTTTTAAAAGATTTTATTTATTTATTTCACAGAGAGAGACACAGCGAGAGAGGGAACACAAGCAGGGGGAGTGGGAGGGGGAGAAGCAGGCTTCCCACTGTGCAGGGAGCCCGATGTGGGGCTCAATCCCAGGACTCTGGGATCACGACCTGAGCTGAAGGCAGACGCTTAATGACTGAGTCACCCAGGCGCCCCTAAATAAAAAAATTTTTAAAGAAAATGACAGCCTATCCTATACACTTTTCTTCACCTTACTTTTCCTCGCTTAATATACCCTAGGGTAACTTTATGGTAGTATAGAGAGCTATTCCTTATTCCTTATACAGCTGCATAGTACTCCTTTGTGTGGATGTGTCTAGTTTATCCAACCAGTCTCCCATTGCTAGACTTTTGTGTTATTTGCTGCCTTTTGCTAGTTTGACACTTTTCCAACCTCAATACATTTATTTAAAAAGCAAAGTATATCACTATCATAAAATGGAAAACAAGTGACTCTTACTATGTGTAAAAAATAAATATAAAAATGAATAGAATAAAACCAGAACATTTTAATTAAATTCCCTCTTGTTACTATTACCTGTTCATACTTTTACATATAGCATGATCTTTCTTTATTAGAAAAAAGAGATCAACAAGTGATTGTGTTAAAAATAAATGGTGACTTTCTTTTTAGTGTGATCATGGGAATGCAAAGATCAATAAATGGACTAACTCTTGCAGTATGTGATTCCCAGTTTCTAATGCCTTGTCTTTGTTCCATCAATATCTAAATGTGGACAGTGGGGAAAATAGATGAAGGGAGCTCAAAGGTAAAAAGAAAAAATAATAAATAGAATAAAAACTCTTAAGCAACCTGAACTCATACATAAACATAGAACACAAAGAAACATTTTTTTTTTTGTCTATCAGCTCAGTTGGCATTTATTTACCTTAATAACATTGTTTTTTTAAATTAACATATAATGTATTATTTGTTTCAGGGGTACAGGTCTGTGATTCATCAGTCTTACACAATTCACAACGCTCACCATAGCACATTTTTTACATGCAGTATATAACTGAAGGTTACCAAGTAGTTTGGCTTCTGTAATGAGGTGTCAAAGCATGCATTGACAAGGATCTTCAAAATCATATCAAAAAAGAAATCACATTCTTGATAGGTTTGCAAAATAACACTTCAAAAATAGTTCAAGTTATAATGAAAGTTATAGTCTATTAATCAGTAAGGTTACTCAACTGAAATCCCCTTTCATAAACATTAGATTAAGAAACATTTTAGATGACATAAATATACCTTATCCTTTACTTCCTACTCCCCAAGGGAGACAAAGTGGCAAATTAATTCATTCATACCACCTTCAAACTTCTCATGCTCTCCCATTCTCTGTAGAAGACTCAAGTTACTGTCTAAAATGAACATGGGCGGGGGGCACCTAGGTGGCTCTGCATTGGTTAAGCGTCTGCATTGGGCTCAGGTCATGATCCTAGGGTCCTGGGATTGAGCCCCACATCGGGCTTCCTGCTCAATGGGGAGCCTGCTTCCCCCGCTCCCTTTGTTGCTCCCACTGCTTGTGCTCTCTCTCTGTCAAATAAATAAATAAAATCTTTTGAAAAAATAAAATGACACATAGGAATTTGCTCGCTAAACACAAAATCTAAATAAAAAAGGATTTAAAAACCTAAAGAAGGCTCTTTTAAGCTCAAAGCCTGAAACAGCTAAACTTGAATCCAACACACACTACTTTTAGGGTCCAGGATTTCATCTCTAATGCTTACAGACATAACATTAGTGTAATAAAATATGAACAATAAGTTAAAAAGAGCTCCCCCAAACTATACTCATTTAACCTTTTATTATCAGGTAGGTTTGGAGTACATGTCTAACGTGGCCCATGAATTAGTTTCAACCACATATATAAAGATTTACTCTTTTTTCCTCCTGACCTTAGAATGTCACAGTGAAAGAACTAAATCCTAGCTTTAAGGGAGCATTCTCCAATGATGAAATAGACAGGGAACTGAACTGAGTTGCCAAATCAAGACACCATTGTTCACCAAGTCCAGAGAGGTGCTCTCATGCTGATACTTATTTTCAACTAACTGAAATTCCCTAAGAAGGAAAATTAACTCAAATAACAAGATGTCCAAAAGTAGGGTGTGCTTCCTCAGGTCTCTAGATTTGCTTTTTGGAGATTTTCTTGGCTCTACTTCCTCCTCAGTTTGGCCACAACATTCTAGGTATCAAAACCAGATAATGGCAAGCTCCAGGAAAAAAAAAGAAATGTCTTTTCTGGGTGTTGTTTTTAAGAGACTTTACCAGAGCCCCTAGCTTCTCACAAGCTCAAATTGAACCACATGTTCATTGACCATGTCAACCACTGGGATGGATTGCCATGAGTCTTAATAACCAAAACTCACCCCTGGTAAGTGAGGACGGAGTTAGCTGCTCCTGAAGAACACAGGTGCTGGGAAAAGATGGAGAACTTAAAATCTGGGTTGTGTTGTGAAGGATGAGAATGTTTCACAAGTAGTCAACAGTGTTTACTATGATCATAAAGGCATGACAGCCCTTATCCTGCTCCCCCACCTCAGTAGACTGAAGACACAAATTAGTACCTAGTGACCCATTTCATTTTACAGTATGAAAATCAGTGCCCAGAGAGGTGGCAGTCCTATTCCTAGTCAAGGACAGAGATAAGACTTGGAGCCAAGTCTCCTGACCTCTGCACAGAAGTTCCTCCCCCAACAAAAGCCAAATTGTGCACAACTAATGGCATGAGATTCTTACACTGGGAGGCTCTGTCCTGTAGCAAAAAGAATGTATAAAATCCTAGATCATGTGCTTTCAGTCCTTACTGTGTGCTTGGATGCTAGTGTATTACCTCATGATACTCCAAACAATACCATAATGCAGGTATTTCTATAATTCTCATTTCACAAATGAGGAATCTCAGGCTTATTGCCCCAGGTTCCATAACTCATAAATGGGGCTTTGAGTCTTGATCAGAGTCTATACTGACACCAAAGTCCATACTTATCACCACTGTGCACAGAGCCATGCTCTGTGATCTACTCTGTCTGTAGCACGGGCCAGTGGGATGCCATGCAGACAAAACTGATTGTGGGGATAAAAAACCAAGTGTGATTCTCAAACTTCCTTGTTACTATTTATTTTTAGGTGTGTTAGTTTTTGAGGCTTGTTTTCTTCACTTGAAAAACTGGGTTGATAATCATTCCATATATATCCCAGGTTTGTTTTGAGAATTTCTATATTATGTATTCTCATATAAATTTATTTTGTAAGCATTTACTTATTCCTTCATTTATCCAGTCAGACAGTATTCAACAGCTACTACCAGCCAGATATAGTCCTGTAAGTAGTGGAGGTCACAGTGTTGAAGCAGGCAGGTGACCTACTTAAAGATGCTTTCAGCGTAGCAGTGACTAAAACATGTGAATAACATTTTCTGGAATCAGAAGGCCTGAGTTCAAATCTTGGTTCTACCACTTCTGGTGTCTGAATGTGAAAAGGTTCCCTAATTTCACTAGCCTTCTTTTTTATTTTCCCCTTGTAAAATGTAGACAATGACACTTAATCCTGTAAGTGGTATTGTATAGTGATTGAGATAGTGAATGTAAAGACCAACCAACAATAGTATAGTTTTGCAGAGAGCAGATGATATGTAAACAAAACCAAAATCCATTCAGGAAGCATGGATATTTTTGGAAATGTCTGCTCCAGTCTTATGGTGATATGTTTTAAGAAATCAGTATATGTACAATTGCCAAGTTGAGATTCATGGTAATTATAAATGCATTAGAAGTTCATAATTAAACAAACCCAAGAGAAATTAAGCATCATGAAACTCACCCTGAATGATTAAGCTACAAACCCATCTAAAATTTAATTTGATGTTTCTGTAATAATCTGACTTCATGGAACAAATTCTTAATTTGTTAAAGCTCAGAGTAATTTGTACATGTCCTCCTAAGAAGCAGACCTCCATAACATTCTTAATTAAGTTCATTAAGTAATATATTTGAGAGGAAAAACACAGTCCTTACCCATATAATTAACAACTCTTCATTTAGTGTCAAACAATAAGCTCTAAAAACAAATGCATATACATAAGTGGAATAAAAATAGGATATTTCCTATTCCAGATACCCAATATTAGGGTAAAATAACCAACTAACAGAATGGGGAATAGAGGTGATGTTTTCTCAAAGCTTAACATTAATCACTGAGTGCTGTTTACTTCAACTCTTAAGTATATCTTAAGATAGTTCCCTTTTTGCTAACCTGGTTGCTAGGGTTTCTTATTTGTCTGCCATCAGAGTGCATAACCAAAACCAATATTTTGCTTTTCCTACTTAAAACCTCCTACTTAAAACACTTCAGGGTGATGTCTTGTCTCTCAAGCATTGTCCACAAGGCCCTGAGTGATCTAGTGGTTGCTTCATGTCTGTCGTCCTGTGTTGGACATTTATTGCTTCACAAATGCAGATAATGCTTTTAGTCCCAGGAAGCTGCCATGCTGGTTTTCATCTCCCTATCTCTGCTTATGCTGTTTTATCTAAAATGTGTACTTAACTCCCTATCACTTCACTGCCAACTCTTAACCTAATAATCTCTCCAGACTCAGCTGAGTTGTAGACCTTTCCTAGAACTCTTACAGGCAATGTTATAGACACTGGGACGGGCAGCGCCATGTGTTGCGAAGGAAACAAACAGTGGTGGGTGGTCTAGGAAGCTACTTTAGATGGAAAAAGAGAAGGGTTTCCTGAGAAGTGGATGTTTGAGCTGAGATTTGAACAATGAAGGAGAGGAGTCAGGGGAGTAGTGTTCCAAGCAGAAGAAAATCAAATGCAAAAAAAAAAAAATAGCAAAGCCCTCAAATGAGAATAAATTTGATCTATTGAAGAATCGGGAGAAGGACAATGTGGCTGCAAAAGAACAAGCAAAGGGGAGAATGGTGGGAGATGAACTTTGAGGACCAGACTTTATGGGCCTGGTGCTTTTATGTGCCGAGTAAAAAAAATTGAATTTTATTCTGACTGTGATGGGGTATCATTGTAGAGTTTTTTTTTAAGCAGCTTTATTGAGGTATAATTGTCATGCAATAAGCTGAACATATTATAGCTTACAGTGATATACTATTTTTTTAAAGATTTTATTTATTTATTTGACAGACAGAGACACAGCGAGAGAGGGAACACAAGCAGGGGGAGTGGGAGAGGGAGAAGCAGGCTTCCCGCTGAGCAGAGAGCCTGATGCGGGGCTGGATCCCAGGACCCTGGGATCATGACATCTGAGCTAAAGGCAGACACTTAACCTACTGAGCCACCCAGCCGCCCACAGTTGATATACTTTAACAGATGTATACACCTATTACACCATCACTGCGATCCACAATCAAGATAATGAACATATTTGTCACCCATTCTGTCATCTCTTCTTCACCTGATTAGCCCAGGCCCACCTGGAATAATTTCTTTTTTGGTTAACTTAGTCAACTGATTAATGATTGTAAATATATCTGTGAAGTTCCTTCACCTTTGCCGTACTTATTTGTTAGAAGTAAATTAAAGGTCCTACCCACACTCAGGGGGAAGGAATAATATAAAGACTTGGCTCATTGGGTGTCATTTTAGAATTCTACCTACCATAACAGGTCTTTCACATATTTATCCTGAAGATGCTACTGTAAATGGCATTTAAAAAATTAATTTCCGAGGGGCACTTGAGTGGCTCAGTTGGTTAAGTGTCTGCCTTCAGCTCAGGTCATGATCCCAAGGTCTTGGGATCGAGCCCCATGTCAGGGTCCCTGCTCAGTGGGGAGCCTGCTTCTCCCTCTCCCTCTGCCATTCCCCCTTGCGTGTGCTTGCTCTCTCCCTCTTTTTCTGTCAAATAAGTAAATAAAATCTTTAAAAAAAGTTAATGTCCGGGGTGCCTGGGTGGTTCAGTACGTTAAACATCTGACACTTGATCTCAGCTCAGGTCTTCATCTCAGGGTCCTGAGTTCAAGCCTTGCGTTGGGCTCCACGCTGTGTGTAGGGCCTACTTAAAAAAAAAAAAAAAGTTAAAAAAATTAATTTCCAGTTGTCTGGAAATAGTTTGACATACAGTTTATTTTTGTATATTGCTCTTGTATTCTGTAATCTCACTGAACTTTCTTCTTTAAGTCCAAGTGATTGTATATATATGATGGCAAAGATAGTCCCTACCTGTTAGGGTAATTTGGAGGATTTAATGTAAGGGAGTCTGATATATTATAAATACTCAATAAGTGTTAAGACGATGATGATGATGATGATAACATTTGAGCTTATTTTTGTTTGTGTGTGTTTTTCTCCTTTAGTAGATTGTAATCTCCCTAAAGTTAGGCATTACATCTACTTTATTTTTGAATAGTGGACCTACCCACCACTTTACTATGTGCTCAGTAAATATTTGGTATTTACTGATGACTTATAGTACAAATGGAGATAAGGATATTAAGTGAGAAGTTACTAAGGAGAGAGAATAAACAAAAAAATGTTTAGCCTTTTAACTGAAAAGGATATAGAAAAAAGAAAGGAAATGAGTGTGACTTCTAGGTCTCTGGCTTGAGTGAGTGGTGGATGCCCCATTCACCAACAGAGAGGGAAAACTAAAGGTTTTGGGGAAAAGGTAAAACACTCAATTAGAACTTGTAAGTTGAAACTGGCAATGGTACATCAAGTGCTGATGTAGCAAAGTTTTGACAATGTATATATTTTTTTTAATTGAGCCTTTATGGTGCTCTAATTTGGGCCCACATTTGGGAAATTTGATGGCACCTGATTTTGTGCTTTTTTATTGTGATAAAATACATATATGTAAAACTTACGATCTTAAGTATACAGTTCAGTGGTGTTAGGTACATTCATATTGTGCAACCATCACCAGCATGCATTTCCAGAATTCTTTTCATCTTGCAAAACTGCAACCTTGTGATGGCACCTGATCAGAAAGAGAAATTTAGTGAATTATTGTAGAAGATTGTTTCCAAATAACATATTTTTTTTGGAGAAACTTAAAAAACAGTGATACATAGTGATTGTAAATGATTTGTGATTTTTGTGCAAGGTTTTTATTATTAGAGTTATTTTTTAGGCAACTACCTAATCATATATTCAAGATGGTGCAGGTTATCATAGGTAATTGCCACATATTTTGTCTAGAAAGGCAGGGGGTGTGATGACATCCTACAGGTTTATGTGGGTTTTTTTTTTTTTGAGAAATAAACTTAAAATTCAAAATTTTTATTTTTACTTAAAAAAATCATTGTTCTCTTTGAAGTTAAGAGGACTCAGTTCTGGAAATCTTGGGTCAGGAATTGGACATTTCAGATAAATGATTCTACTGGTTATATTGAAATCAAGGGCAGGACAGACACTCTAAGGCCAGGTGCATCTGGTTGTCTGTAGAATAGAGACCAGCTTCCACCTTAGTGGTTGGGACTCCAAGTGGTCTTTAGGGTTTGAGAGAATGAGGAGGCAGGTGGTGATGCCCATGAGACCTCAGACCATAGTTGATACAAAATGTGGTAATTAAATTTTAAAAAATCATAAAATTTAAAAATATCATTAAATGGCCTTTGTAAATAAGGTGTCCTATGAGGGTGTTTTCTGGATTTTTGAGAAGGAGTTTAAGGCAGATCATGAGATTGCCCTCACAAATATGATGTGTGTTCTTTGGGCTGTAGGAACATCTGGCTCCAGAAATACAAATGGTGACAGTGACCAGTAGCGTAATAACACATAAGAGGCTGCAAAGTGTTTTGATTCAGACTTTTTTTTTTAAAAAAAGATTTATTTATTTATTTGAGAGAGAGAGAGAAAGAGAGTGTGTGGGGGGAGGGGCAGAGGGAGAGAATCTTCAAGCAGACTCCCCTCTGAGTGTGGAGCCGGACATGGGGCTTGTTGTGGGACTCGATCTCACGACCCATGAGATCATGACCCATGAGATTATGACCTGAGCCAAACCAAGAGTTGGAGGCTTAACTGACTAAGCCACCCAGGTGCTCCTGATTCAGACTATTTTTAGGAATGCTACAAATGTCACTGTTGTTCTAAATGAACTAAGGATGCAAGGTTACTACGTTCTGGCTGGGACTGCATCTGGCTGGGACTCCGTATGTCTGCAGCGATTGCTGGTGATGAATGATTCAGAGGACAGCTCCATTTGAGAGAGGAGAGAGAGTAAGCAATGATACATTATTTTAGGCTTAGTAAATGATTGTTATCTGAAAAGGGTCCATTAGATTTTAATAGGTTTTTCTCCCAAATCCCAGTTTTGCTTGCACAAAGATGTCTGATAATAAATGCTCTTTTTATTAATTCTACAAGGTTACTCTAGCAATGTAAACATGGCAGAACTGGTCCTGTCATGCTTTTCCTTTTATATATCTGTGACCCCTGAAGTTACAGGTCAGGTTGAGAGCAAAGTAATCATTGTGATTATTTCATCCTTACATATGAATGAGTCAATTTCTGAAATGAAGCCTTTGTCCTTTATTTTATCCTTGCACAAATGAAGTTGCCTATCAAAAAAGTAACTTGAATCGTGCTCTCAAATATGTACTAACTTTCAAAATGTCTTCGATGTGCTTTTCAGTGAATTAAGAGAGCACTAGCCACCATGATAGTGCTTCCTCAGTCTTAGGCCTTCACACATTTTCCATGTGGAGCCCAATGGGGACGAGGAAGGATGTTCCGTGCAGCCATGGTCCAGGCATTCAGGCTGATGGAGGGTTCAACATCTTGCATGCGTGGTGCCTGTAGCTAGCTTGGTGTTGATATCCAGCTGGGCAAGGAGGGAAGAGACAGAGCCTAAGAGAACCATGTGGGAGGCTTATTTGGAGCACACCTGACTTTCCCCATACTCCATAGGCCTGAACTCAGCTCTTTGGCACCTGGATGCCGGGATTCACGGAAACATGGTTGTTCTCCAGAAACATCCCTACCCTGTAGAAGGTGGACAGCTTGCCAACTCTGCCACCAGGGTTATGTAGGAAAAGCAACAATCAGGTATATAAGTAAGTTGGAGACATTGTAAAAATTTACCCATGAAACTATAAAAATTTTTCTAAATTTTAAAGTTGGTTGTAACCAAACAAAGAGATATGGGTAAAATATTATTCCTCCACCCATTCTCTCTCTCTCTCTTTCTCACTTTCTTTCTCTCATTTTTCTCTGTTGACAGGGCTTTCTAATGACAGGCTTTGCTTTTGGAAGGTATCTTTGAAATGTATTGTCTTGATGTTCTCCCTTACACTTTAAAAGAACATAATGACTAAACAACTCAGTTCCTTATTAATACCGTGCCTCTTCTAATTCCTGGCGTAGTGCTCTGGAGTCCACCCTGCTTTGCAGAGGTCCTGTGATGTCTGATGCTGGTTCTTAGGTCTTCACTAACTGTTTCCCTCCCTATTTTCTCAGCCGGGCTGGTTTGCAGAGAGAGGATCCTTTCACTTGTGTTAAAGTTAAAGCAGGGGTAGAGGTGCAAAGGGGTCATAACCTGTTTCGTGGTACCTGAGATTTTTTAAAAATCAGGTATGGGAAGACATGCAGACATGGAAATGATTCCCAGAAGGAAGATGTTTTTATCTTACTCGCAGTCCCCTAGACACGGGGAGGCATGGCGCTCCACACAGGGCCTTGTGGGAAAGCATGAACATGGGATAAGCAGACACACAGAGAGAACTATGAATGAGCAGGAATCTTTATTGTGGTTTTTGTGGGAAGGAAGCAAGCTAAGCAAGCTAAGTGGGTTTAGGACTGGCCAGTTTGAATGTTTTCAGTGGGCTCTGGGCATAAGGATGTTCCTAGGTGTCTAGTACCTGGCCCTGGGGTGATTAGGGTGGAGGGAGAGTGGCCCAGAGTGAGATCAAGGAGGTGGTTGGGAGTGTGGGATGTGGGTTGATTCATTTGTGTATCCCATGTGCTGTCCCAGGAGTATTTACTGTCTCTAGAAACTGGCTAAACCTGGGAAGAGCAGCCCCTCTAGGGTCAGCAAAACCCCAGATGTTAGAGCATCATGAATACAGAAAATAAGAAAATGTAGTTAATACAAAACCCAATGCTAATCCTTTGTGTATTCACTACACTGGCTTAGATGTAACAATGTAGAAACCAACCGGAGGTAGCCTTTTCAAATTATTTATATTTATAATACAATTACTTGAAAGCAAAAGATTATCTAATATAAAATAGATATAAAATATCTAATTATCTCAACTAGACCTTCCTACTGATAACATCTCTCTCTCTCTCTCTCTCTCTCACACACACACACACACACACACACATACACTTTTATGGTGGAAACATAGTAGCTAAGACCTTAACTGTAGGTGAGCGTTTATCTGCTGATGGACCATGAGCGGCCCTGGGGGTGGAGATGCTCTGTCCTTGTGGCAGCAGATACTACCACTGCACAATGGGTCCAGGCAGGAGTACTTGCCTGAGTGAGGGATGGGTCTCCTCTGGCTTGAGGAGAGCCCTAGGACCTGCAGGGGAGCAGTGCTGCTGAGGTATGGAAGCTCAGGGTTTCTATATGGAGTGAACCCTACTCTGTTGATCCCATGTATGGTTCATGCACATGCTGTCCTTGCTTATATCTAAGTGATGGCAGGTTTCACATATACCTAAGTTAGGCAGCTCAGCGTGTGGATCCAGGTGGGATGAGTTAGCTTTCACTGGGATGTGGCTGTTGTGTACTGGCATGGTAAAGTGTGTGCCAGCCCCATGAATTAGAGATTTAACTAAGACACATGCACTCTATGCCCAGCTATGCGTTTCTAAGTGAAGGGGCCTCTACTTGAACACTCTTGGTCTGCTGCCCCGTTCCTTTTCCCCTCTTCCTCAGTGAAGTAGTGAGTCTTTTGAATGGCAACTAACCATCCACCTCGACTGGGTGAAGCTAATCCTTTAAAAACAGGAAAGCACCAGGGATTCATTTTCTTCTCTCTTCCTGCAATCCTGGCTGAGCATGCATGCTCTGTAGCCTCTCTGGTGGGGCAGGGTGTAAGCGGGCCCCTTTGACACACACGTAGAACCATATTTTGAAAATGACTTATCAATTATAAAAATAACATTATAATCTAGTGGTTGCCTTGTTGCCTCGTTTCTCAGTTGATTCTGACCTGCACGGAGGAAAAAAGAAGTGCTCTTTATTGGTTTCCTACATACCAGCATCATCCCATGCATTTTCCTGTGCATGTGGCAGGATGCAAAGTCTCTAGAGAGAGGTTCAGAGGCCTGAGTCTCCATCTTTATTTACCTATTCCTTCTCTCTTATGACCTCAGGCAATTCACTGGACTTCCTGGCTCTCAGTGTCCCCATCTGTTGAATGGATGAGTTTGTCTAAAATGATCTCTGACAATGTTTGCTTTCTGCCTTTGCTTCTTATTCAGGTCCCTCCTTGTGTACTTTATCTGAATGTTGTGCTACATGGAGGCTTTCTGAGCAGGATAATTTTATATATGAAGGTCCAGGGTTTGCATTCCACCCCAATGACCCTGGAGGTTGGCAGTGATTCTTACTAAAGATTTAGGAATGGGTTTCAGAGGGTCTGTTAAGCCCCTGAAATTGTATGAAAAATGTATGTGAGTATTTGGGGTGCATGAGAATATTTCCACAGGTCTTCAAAGGTTCTCCAAATTCTCAAGTGGGTAGGGACTGCTGCTGTGGGGAAGGTCACCGGGCGGCATGACATGAGTGGGGAAATGTGTCCCCAGCTGGAGAGCAAGGCCTTGCAAGAGCAGTTTAGGACATGACTGGTGCACAGGGTGGGCACTAGCCTTGTCTCCCATCCCATCCAACACCATTGCAACATTGCACAACTGAATGAGCTCTAACACGATCTTGCAGTGCTGCTCAGTCATTCTCCATTTCATCATCCGCTCGAGTGAAACACATTAGTTGATCTTCATGGATCAAGAGAAGGTCATTAATTAGATGTGAGATTTGGGAACAAGATTTAATTGGTGCCTCTAATATCAAAACAATTGATGAGGAAGTCTCCAAGTGGTTTAAAGAAAACCTTAGCTTTTTCTCGTGTGGAGTTCTCTGTGAATCAAATGAACCAGGTAGTTCTCCATATGATTTTGTACTGTGTGGACATGCTATAATCTTTTGTAGTCTCTGTCAGTTTGCTTCTGGATCAATGACACTACAAAGTATTGTCTTTCATGCCCAGACACTTTAAAGCCTTTAGTAAAAACCTTTTCTGCTCCTTTGAGCTGTAGAAATGGATGGTGTATGGGTACCTCTGTCTTATTTCTCTTGCCTTTTCTCTATTCATATTGGTCTCGGGAGAGTGACTTTATATGATACATTACCCAAAGCCTTTGAGTTCATGAACTATGTGACTGTAAGAAAATGGTTATTCTACTTTTCAATTTTCTGGGCTTTCATCTTCACGTCCATCCATTCAATTAACTCAAATTCTATTAATTCCAAATAATAAATGATGTTGAGAAAAAAATATGTAGTTTATAATCAAATGAGGTATTTTACTGACAAAGGAAATAATCCTAAAGAGGATATTTGTATGTTCACACAAGGCATATTTGAAGACTCGATAAATTCTGTTGGACGAGGGGATGCAGAAAGACAAAACTCCTCAGTAAATGAAATATCTGAGAGATCTTCTGAATCATTTCATGAAGCAAATTCAGAATTTGAGATGGCCAAGTTTAACTCAATTGCTAAAAACATAAATTGAATCTTGCAGTTTTTCTTAAACTACCTATCACCTGCTTGTAATGTTGAATTTCTGAATTATTTGATTTTGATTGAAGGACTGTCATCTAAGAGTCATCAAAGACCTCCATTTTATTTTTTAAAAAAATTTTTAAAAAATATTATTTATTTATTTGTGAGAGAGAGAGAGAGAGCACAAATAGGAGAAGCTGCAGGGAGAGGGAGAAGCAGGCTCCCTGCTGAGCAAGGAGCCCGACGTGGGACTTGATCCCAGGACCCTGGGATCACGACCTGAGCCGAAGGCAGACACTTAACTGAAGGCAGACGCTTAACCGACTGAGCCACCCAGGCGTCCCAAAGACCTCTATTTTAAACCAGAAGAAGAAGAGAAAAATAAATTACTGTTGCCCTGAAAGTTCTCCCCAGCTCTGTCAAGTGCTGTAGATATTCTAGACATGGAAAGAATAGCAAAGATCCTGCATCTTTGCAGACTGTCACAGCACAGAGCAGACTGTTCGTATGGGAGGACATTCTTGTTGATGCCTCTCCTGGGTCTGCAGGGGAAAAAGTTGGCCTTGGTCCTGCAATATCTGGGCTGAATATTTCTCCCTGGTTACACAGATCCTCAAACTGCATTGGACCTGTTGATGTGATTTCTGCAAAGTTCATAAGCAGGTCAAGAGAGCTGTGTACACTTTGTGATACTTCACTCAAAATGCTGGTGGTGGGATGCGGGGGCACAAAGAGTAATTGGAGGGCAATGCCTTTTATTTTATTTTGTTTTAAAATACTGAATATGTTACTATACAGCTATTAAAAGAAAAGACTGATTTAAAAGATATCAAGGATATGCCATTAAATAAGACAAACATATAGCAGGTAATCCATTTCATATCATCCCCTTTGCTATTTTTGTAAAAATAACTTTCAAAAACATAGTTTCCCTAAAATGTGACTCTAGGTATGCATTGTTTGAACATGGGGAAAACCATGAAGCGTTCTCATAAGCCTGTACATTGGCTTCCCCAGCAGGGAGGATTGGGAAGGGTGGTGGTGTGCTACTAAAAGACATTGTATTCTTCAGTAAGCGTATGTTCTCAAAAATTTTGAAGAGCAATGTAAAAAAAAAACTAAAAAGGAAAATTATTTATTGCTCAAATAGTACCAAAGCAACAGTAACAGACAATTTAAAAGAGAAAACAGAATCACCCAGCTTTCTGTTTCTTTATTACTTCTTGTCCTAATGGGTATGTGTTATTTTCATAGATAAAATCATAGTGAAAATAAAATTTTTATTCTGTTTTCCTGACTTACCTTTGTATTAAGTATATCATTTTACGTTTCTACATTCTTAATGATTTAATTCCTGACATATCTATAAAACACCATAGAGAGGTTGCACCGTAATTTATTTAACCATCGTTTGATTGATGGACATTTAAATGTTTGTACTTTTCTTTGTTAAAAATAATAAAATGTCTAGTTTCTGTATAACACTGTTTCTACTTTAAAAATTAAGTACTTCTTTAAATTAAAACCCCAGATTTGGAGTTTTAGAAATGGATAAAAAAATTGTGTGTCTTCATTATAATACACTCTAAGGACTTACTAATAATTTCTTACTCACATTCACATTCCCTGAAGGATTTGGAAATCTATCTGGCCAAAAGATGCCATGGAGAAATGAAAAGTATCTACTGGAAAAATGTGTATTTATGGTAGAGTTAGTGGACTCAGTTCCCGGACAACACTCCCAACTTGGAAATGAAGAACTGTGAATAACAGCTTCTCAGTGATTTGAGATAGGGCTATAATTGCCATTGATTTTACTTCTTGATGATGAATTAGCTCTTGAAATTCTGGGTCAAACTTGTGAATACAGCAGAAGAAATATGTAGCTATCAAGAAATAGTCTTCAGGGGCGCCTGGGTGGCTCGGTCGGTTAAGCGGCTGCCTTCGGCTCAGGTCATGATCCCAGAGTCCTGGGATCGAGCCCCGCATTGGGCTCCCTGCTCGGCGGGGAGCCTGCTTCTCCCTCTCCCTCTGTCTGCCGCTTTGCCTACTTACTCTCTCTATCTCTGTTAAATAAATTAGAAAAAAATCTTAAAAAAAAAAAAAGAACTAGTCTTCAACCATACATTAGTTTTGGCACAAAAAGAAACTTCAGTGAGTTGCTTTGATAATCTAGAAGTTTATTTCTTTCTCGCATAACAGTCTGGACCCAGCCAGACAGCCCTGGGCAAAGTGAGTGGCATTGCTCCATGAGGTTATCTTGCTACCCAGGCTCCTCAGATGGCTCTGCATTCTCAACAGGTAGATATCATCTCAGGGTCCAAACAGGCTTCTGTAGTTGGTTGCCTTTTCCAGCCAGTTAAAAGTGGGAAAGAGGAAGAGGACATAAACAGCTTCCTGATATGAGGCAGGAGTAGCACATGGCTTCCATTTGCTAAGCACGAGTCACATGGCCACACTCACCTACAAGTAAGGTTGGGAAATGTAGTCTCTGTTTTGACATCTTCATGCCCACAAAGGGAGAATGGATACTGAGGGACCATTACTAAGCTTTGCTACAAGCTGAGCCATGTTTTCAGAGCTTGATCAAGCAAAGATTTGTGAATCTTGATATCCAGGCTTCAGAGAATAAAACAATCAGAAAAGATGATATACCTTACTGGTTTTAATGGTAAGAAAGCTGGACTTTCTATTTCTAACTTCTAGAAAAATGGGCGATTTTTTTTTTAGGTAGGCTTCATGCCCAGCGTGGAGCCCAGTGTGGGGCTTGAACTCACTACCCTGAGATCAAGACCAAAAGTCAGAAGCTTAGCCTACTGGGCCACCCAGGCACCCCTGGGCAATTTTTTTGGTTTGCTTCTTACATGCTTACTTGTAGATGGAAAATGATAGCTTTTTTACAGGGCTATTATGAGAAATAAGCAATTCTAAGATATAAAAAATAAAAGCTTTCTGATTATGCTCAGAAAATAGAAAAGTATAAAGGAGAAAATATTGATATTCAGCAATCCTATCACCCAGAAATAGCTATTTGTAAAAATATGTATACACATGTTTCTTACAGTAAATTTAGGATCATAGTATGTATACAACTTTGTATATAATTTTCCATTAACATTATAGTATAAACATTGTTCGTATCATGAAAAAAATCTCTGAAAATAGGATTTTTAGTGACTCTCAATATAATGGGTTATTTTTTTCAAATATTTTTGGGACTTCTTTGTAAGTTTTTGTAGATTGAAAACAATGCTTCATCGTTAGATGTAGACTAGTATAACATGTATGTAAAGGGACCTTAGAGGTGGTCCTAATATAATATCTGCATTTTACAAGTCAGGAGGCTGAGGCTCATAAATGATAAATTAATAGCTCTATATTACAAAACAGTAATATCCTCTGTTTTCTGATTTCTGGTTTAGAATTATTCCACTGTACTACTACTCAACATGCATTATTCCCCTTTAGAGAGCTTATGATCTAAGGAGGACACAAATAACCTTTTTCCTGTGTATCCTTCAAATGACAGCCCATAAAAGGCCTCCTTTATGAAGTCTTCCCAGTTCCCTGTGAGGTTTCAGTGTCCTTTGGGTCCTCCTGAAGCTGTGTCCAGTTCTCATGGGTGAGATAAGTTTACAAAACATAGAACAATGGTCCTCAAACTTTCTGGTCTCAGAACCCATTCATATTCTTTTCTTTTTTTTTTTTTAAGTAGGCTGCACACCTGGTGTAGAGCCCAATGCAGGGCTTGAACTCTCAACCCTAAGATCAACACCTGAGCTGAGATCAAGAGTTGGACGCTCAACCAACTGAGCCACCCAGGCGCCCCGAGCCCATTCATACTCTTAAAAATTGTTGAGGCCTAAAGAGCTTTTATTTATGTGAATTATATCAACTTGTATTTTCTATATCAAGAATTAAAGCTGAGAAAGCTTAAAATACATATTTATTAAATCCACTTACAAATGACAATAATAATTATATGAAACAAATAACTATAATTTCCCAAATGAAGAGAATTCAGTGAGAAGGGTGGCATTATGTCTTTTGCTAATTTCTTTAATATCTGACTTAATAGAAAGACAGTTGAATTCTCATATCTGCTTCTACATTTAATCTGCTACAATATTCTGTTTTGGTTGACGTATATAAAGAAAAAACAATCTCACACATGTAGGTAGTTGGACCAGGGAAGGATAGAGTAGTAGCCTTTTCAGATAATTGTGGATATTCTCCTTTGATGCCATACCAAATTCAGCAAGTGACAGTCCTGATACCCCCAGGTTTATTGAGGTATAGTTGACACATTAAAACTGTATATAATTAAAATGTACGACATGATGATTTGGTATATGTATATACTGTAAAATGATTACCACAATCAAGCTAATTAGCACAGTTTCTTAAAGGTTAGTTGCAGAAGGAAGGCTAAAACCCCAACAGCAAACTTTGGGTACTCTGCAGCATTCAAATCCACTGGGCAAGCTCTCACTTTGGATGGAGTTTAACTCATGCGTGCTCTTGTACCATCATGCATTGGTAATTTGGAAAATATTGGTTCTTTTTGTTCTGCAAATCTTCCATTTCATACACAATATCAAAAATTATGTTTGTTAATATTACTACTGACCTCATCATAAAAATCTTTAAGTATTGGGAAGTTCTAAAATTTTAATTTTCACTTGAAAGCTTGATTTTACATTGGCAGTAAATAGTGTCAGTTGTTTTCCTTGAGGTGACAGGTTCAATTGAGCTTATTTTGGGAAAAGAAAAAGAGGCTCTTAAATACCCAACTCTGAATAACCATAGTTGGTTTGCAATCTTTCTGTTAGTAAAAATGATGTTCCATGAAAAAACTGATTAGTTCAGTTTAGAACTCAAATGATGACACAAGTATTTTTCTTTGAGACAATCATCACACTTTGGTATGCAGCGGAAGTGTTATAAAAAAACTTTTTTTATCATACAATATTAAAAAGTTGTGCACTCAAGGGTTGATATTTAATAAGTTTAGTAATTGTTACTATTTAACAATGAAGCGAAGGGCTTACATGAAACTGGCTTTTTTAGAGAGAAACTGTGGTAATGAATTCAATGAATACTGGCACAATTTGGTGCCACTGCCTTGATTCATGATAAACACCAGCAATATTACCCACTGGTGCTTTTGCACCATCAGTACAAATATCCATGCAATAGAAAATGTCTAAGTATTATTATGAAAACGGTTTTGAACTAGCACACTCCTGGGAGGGTCTCCAGGATGCCTGGGCATTTGTGGACCACCCTTTGAGAACCTCTGTCCTAGAGGAAGGAGGTGAGGGTGAGGGACTGTGGGAAAGGTCAAGAATAGGGCTCTGAACTCTGACAGATCTAAGTACAGGCTCTGAAGGCACAAGCAAGTGATAATGGTCCCAAGCTGGTGATGAAAGCTGAGAGAGGCCTCTGACAAGCCTCATGCAGCACGCTCTGGGTAAAAAGGGGAGAGTGTCAAGGAGTGCAGAACTGAGTACCAGAGCTGGCTGAGAGCAGGCAGGATTAATTTGAAGGTGGTCAGCCATCAGCTTTATTGAGCTTAATTCCATTTGTGGATGGAGTAAGCCCTTAGCTAGAGGTGGTACTAGCACACTCTGTATTGTATTGTTTATCTGTTTACCCATAATGGTCTTCCCTCTGATTGGTAGCTTCTGGAGGGCAGGACCCATATCTACTCATAGTGTGGCTCAAAGTAGCTGCTTGATAAATATTTTCAGAATGGATAAAGATACATACAACATTGTTTATTGCCAAATGTGATAAGATCAGAGTACCTGGACTGGATATTAAAGAATACCTAAATAGAATAGCTTCAGGCAGAGAGATAGGGAGAGGAGAATAACACTGTGTCAGGCAAAGGGAGAAGTGCACACCAAGGAGAGTGATTCAAATGTTAAAATCTGCAAGGAGGTAGAGCAGAGCAGACTACATTCTGTCCTTTCCTGACCTGTTTCATGTCTACTTCCTTAGCTGACTTAGTATTTATGTGCACCTGGATGGGAACTGTGTGGATGGAAGTAGATTCCATTCCAAATGAGGAGCTTTAGTTGATCCTTTTAGAACCAAATGATGCTAGAAGACTTCATTTTTGTGCTTTGTGTAGAAATTAGAACCCAGAAAGCCACATCAACTAAATTCGACAGTAGAACAGCAACATCTGTCTGTAATCTCACATTTGATGGCAGAATTTGTTAGTCAAAGTCATATTTATTAGTAACCTCTATATGTTGGCTTTGGCTCATATTTTATTAACACACAATAACCTTGTAATATTATTTTACTGATAAAAATAGAGGCTCAGAGAAGTTAGATAATTTGTTCAAGGTCAAAAAGTGGGGAAAATTCAAGCCCAAGTTGTTCTAAAAGTGGTTGTGTTGGGAAGGAGATGAATTAGTTTTGGGGGGTGGGATATACTTTAATTTGAAGTGTTACCTTTGATACTGCAGAGCAAGAGTTGTATTTAATTACTGGGAAATTTGAGAATTTCTTCCTGTAAATAATACTTAGCCATAACCTTAGGGCTCATTTCACTAGTCAATAGGGAATAAATTATCTACCTTTTAGAGGTGGATGAGTAGCTTGTAGGCTATTAGGCTGCTATTCAGCTAATTGCTTTTCTGATGTACTAAATGGCTATTGATCCAAAAGGTGAGCAGTTCACTTCTTGCAGACTGGTCAGATAAAACATAATATTTGTAATAATTATTATTAAGAAATGTATATTCATACTGGAAAAGGGGCTTGTCATGAGAGTGATCTGACCCTGCTGGGAGGGTCAACAGAGAAGTCATCAATAAGATTCTACTGAACATCAGTCCTTCATGGAAACCTAGCCACCAATTAAAGAGCAGAGGTAATTGCATTATTTAATGGATATTTTAATTTTTACAAGCTATGAGTTTGTAGCTTGAAAAATGGTCTCTTGAATGAATAATGTGCACAGAATTGATGTACTGAGTTACCATAGAAATCACCTTCAGTGCTATTAACACTGCTAATTATGTTGCATCACCCTTAATGTGTTTCATAAGCATAAATGTTTCCTTGCTGCTACATAAATCTGTGTTACTTTATAATCTAAGATCTAAGACTACTTTTCCTTTTGCTATGTTTTTTGATAAAGCAAATTTTTTAAAAGACACTCATCTTACACATTTAAACAAACAAAACAAAACCAAATTCATGTTTCCTGATAGCAAATATCAGATTGGAATCTTATTACTTGGGTCCTATTTTTCATATTTCTATCTTTTACCTCATCTCTCTGACACTGCTTGAAGCCATCTGTCTGTCCATCCATCCATCCATCCATCCATCCATCCATCCATCCATCCATCCAAACTTTAACACATTACATGAATTAAGCACCAAGTACACGCAAGGCTTTATGCTAGGTAGGCACCATGGGGCTTATAAAATAAACTACACACCATACCTCCTGTTTGCATTCTGGCAATAAAAATAAGACACACATATATATTACATATATAAGAAAAGTTTTGGTAACTGCTGGAAGGGTATGTGTGTAAAATGTTACTGGGGGAAATAAATCACTTCTGGATAGAGGTTGACATTTCCACCTAGATGTCTCACACTTAATAGGCAACAGTTTAAAGAAACCTTATTATATACTGTTAAGGCATATCACAGCTCTCTTGTGCCTAGGAACATGAGACAGCACTCCAGCACTACCCTTGGGGGCCATTTTAAAGAGTGAAATCACCAATGAGAAACACAAAAATGCAAAAAATGTGGCACTAAGTAGAATTTGGAAAGGGCACTTGTATACATTATGAGACCTGAAACAAGAAGGTATTGTCACCTTGCCCAGCCACAGCTGGGAATGTGCACTTGGGTGACTTGCAGTTTTTACCTGTCTGGGCACATCTGCACATGACCATGAAAGCTGTGAGTATTAATTTTGGACTTACATAGAAATATTAGCAAATATTACATAGAAATATTAGCAATTTGCAAATCTGAAATCCACAAACAATGAGAACCAACTGTACTTTCTGATATTTTGATGTGAGTCCAGGTTCATGTGGGAAATTTTGTACATACATGTAGTCCAAAGCAATTGAAATCTGATTAGAACTGTGTGGCTGGCTCCTTGTATAAACCCTTGATTATGTGTGAGTCTAATAAATTTCTGAGATGTTTTCAGCTCATATAAATATATATTTGTAGGAGGCAGTGAAGGACTCTGAAGGTGACAATTAACTAAACAAACCAAGGCATGGTGAGGTAGACCAGCTGTTGGTCAATTTAAGTCATCATGCACAGTGAGAGCAGAGTCTCCACAGCCAGGCATTCTGGATTCCCAACCAGCTCTGTTTCTTAGTAGCTGTATGATCTTTTGTGGAGAGAGATTTAACTTCTCTGTGCATCAGTTTACTTATCCGTAGAATTGGGGCAGTAATAACACTAATGTCACAGGGTTGTTGTAATAATTACATGAATTACATATGCTTCCATGTGCTACAGAAGTGCAGAACATTATTATTAATATTATCTGTGCAATGATTTAATACATAAGTGACAAACATGTGTCTTAAAGAAATATAATATAGAACCAATAGAACCTTCTGCAATGATGGAAATGTTTTATATTGACACTGTCCAATATGGTAGCCACTAGCCATATGTGGCTATTGAGCACTTGAAATGTGGCTAGTGTGACTGAAGAACTGACTTTTACATATTATTTAACATTAATTAACTTAAATTTCCTGTAAAATAGTAAAGGCCTGATACAGAATTTGGCCACCATGTCCTGGCAGTATTCCCTGGAACTGGTCTAGCTATAGGCCTTAACTTTTTTCCTTAGCAGAAGTATACAGGTGATGAATCAGAGCACATCAAACAATCAGAGCTGAGGAACATTCCAGCAGGATTCTGTAAATATTCCTTTGTTCTGACTTTAACATACCAGATGTCCTGCTCATGGCCATTTTGACTCTGACTAGAGCTTGACCATAAGGTGAATGTGCCCAGCAAGGACTGCACCTCCAGTGCCCCAGTGTGTCTCCTAGTCTCTTTGAGCCCAGCTAACACAGCTTCTCCTGACAGTGCTAACCAGCATGATTTTCAAGGCCAGAAGGCATGCCCTAGAACATACCTTGTAAAATGGTTTGCTCCTTTGTTGCTCCTCTGGAGCAAGTAGTGGTAACCTTAGGAGGGCGTGTCTCCCTCTACACCTTGGAGCACAAATGTAAGGCATACAAGGAAGCCCAAACCCTGGGAGGCTGAGGGACCTGTCCACACTATTTTTTTTTAAAGATTTTATTTATTTGACAGAGAGAGAGAGATAGAGCATTAACACAAGCAGGGGGAGTGGGAGAGGGAGAAACAGGCTTCCTGCTGAGCAGGGAGACCGATGTGGGACTCGATCCCAGGACCCTGGGATCATGACCTGAGCTGAAGGCAGATGCTTAATGACTGAGCAACCCAGGCGCTCTGTCCAAGCTATTATCATTAATAAGTGTCTGAACTGAAATCAGAACCCTCAGCTTTTGAGTTTTAATCGCTTTGATCATTCACAACATCACATGTGTTATGATGGCTGAACTTTATCCTCCCATCCCCAAATTCATGTTGAAGCCCTAAGCCCCAGTACCTCAGAATGTGATTGTACTTGAAGATAGGGATTTTAAAGAAGCAATTAAGTTAAAATAGGTCATTATGATGAGACCTAATCCAATATGACCAATGTCCTTATAAGAAGAGGAATGAGGGCAGACGAGCAAGATGGCAGAGGAGTAGGAGCCCTAAATTTCGTCTGGTCCCAGGAATTCAGCTAGATAGGGATCAAACCATTCAGAACACCTATGAACTCAACAGGAGATCAAAGAAAAGATTAGAAGCAACTCTCTGAACAGAAAAGCGACCACTTTCTGGAAGGTAGGACGTGAGGAGAAGTGAATCTGAGGCGATATACAGGAAGATAGACTGTGGGCGGGGGAGCCCCCATCACTGGCTACCGGCAAGTGATAGAGTAGCAGAGCACAAAATCGAAATTTTAGAAGTCTGCTCCACTGAGGGATGTCACTCCAGTGGCTAAGTGTGGGTGGAACCCTTGCTGGGACAGTGTGGTCTCAGGACCCTCAGGGTCACAGAAGGACCGGGGGTGCCTGAGTGTGCCAGAACTCCCAGATATTGGAGCAGGGAAGCCAGCTACAAAGATGGAACCGAGGAGTGGGCTCTTAGCTCGGGGTTGCCATAAACCGTGATCCACGGCACAGTCGGGCCACTGCTCTTCCAGCAGGGACCCAACAAGCAACAGATCCAGGGAGATTCACCTTCCTCCCCTGAGAGGAGGGGTGCAGGAGTGCACCACAGGAATCTGCAGGGTTTGGAGACTCCAAACGGGGTCGTGTGCCAGAGATAGAAATGCTCAGTCACAGGCTGGGTGCGCACAGAGTGTGGCCAGAGACCAGGGAGACAGGAGTGATTGACTGCTTTTCTCTGGGGGCTCACTGAGGAATGGGGCCCCGAGTTCTCAACTCTTCTGGGACCAGAGATTGGGAGGCCGCCATTTTCACTCTCATCCTCCAAAGCTGTACAGAAAGCTTGCAGGGAACAAAAGCTCCTAAGAGCAAACCCAAGCAGATTACTCAGCCTGGCCACTGGCAAGGGTGGTGCAATTCCACCTTAGGCAAACATTTGAGAATCACTGCAACAGGCCCCTCCCCCAGAAGATCAGCAAGAACAGCCAGCCAAGACCAAGTTTACCAATCAATGAGAACGGCAAAACCCCAATGCTAGGGGAATACAGCACATAGAATTCATGGCTTTTTCCCATGATGCTTTAGTCTTTTGAAGTTAATTTTTTAATTTTTTTAAATTTTCTTTATCTTTTTCTTTTTCTATTTTTTTAGTTGAACTTTTCTTCTTTCCTTTTTCAACCAACATCTTATCAATTCCTTTTTTAAAATCTTTTTAATTTTTCATTTTTATGGTCATATTGTATCGCTTCATTGTATTTAACCTTATTTTTTGAATATATAGAATTTTGTTTTTCTTCAGAATTTTGGGATACAGTTTCTTCTAACAGACCAAAATATACCCTAAATCTAGTGTATGACGTTGTCCCAGTCTCCCACCTGATCACATTCTCTCATTTAAAAAAATTTTTTTTCTATTCTTTTTTCAACCAACTTCTTATCATCAATTCTTTCTTTAAAAGTCTTTTTTAATTTTCATCTTTACAATCATATTACATCCTTTCATTGTATTTACCCTTATTTTTGTATATATATTTTTCTTTCTTTAAAATTTTGGGAGGCAGTTTCTTCTAACAGGCCAAAATACACCCAAAATCTAGTGTGTGGCTCTGTTCTATTCACCAGCCTGATCATATTCTTTTTTTTTTTTTTTTCCCCTCCCTCCCCCCCCCCGGTTTTGGGATCTTCTGATTTGTTTGTGTATATTTTTCTGGGGTCGTTGTTATCCTTTTAACATTTTTTTGAGCATTTTGTTCTCTCATTCATCTATTGTCCTCTGGACAAAATGACAAGATGGAAAAGCTCACCTCAAAAAAAGAACAAGAGGCAGTACTGACTGCCAGGGACCTAATCAATACAGACATTAGTAAGATGTTGGAACTACAGTTCAGAATGATGATGATAAAGATACTAGCTGGGCTTGTAAAAAGTATAGAAGATACTAGAGAATCCCTTTCTGGAGAAATAAAAGAACCAAAATCTAACCAAGTTGAAATCAAAAAGGTTATTATTGAGGTGCAATAAAAAATGGAGGTTCTAACTGCTAGGATAAATGAGGCAGAAAAGAAAATTAGTGATATAGAAGACCAAGTGATGGGGCGGAGCAAGATGGCGGAGGAGTAGGAGACCTGGATTTCGTCTCCTCTTAGGAATTCAGCTGGATAGGGATCAAACCATTCTGAACACCTACAAACTCAACAGGAGATCAAAGAAAAGAAGAGCAACAACTCTCTCATCAGAAAAGCGACCACTTTCTGGAAGGTAGGACGTGCGGAGAAGTGAATCCGAGGCGATATTCGGGAGGATAGACGGCGGGGGAGGGGCCTCCAGCGGCCGCTTCTGGCAAGTGATAGAGCCGCGGAGCACAAAATCAGAACTTTTAAAAGTCTGCTCCGCTGAGGGACGTCACTCTGGTGGCTAAGCGAGGGGTGGAACCCTCCGGGACAGTGTGGTCTCAGGACCCACGGGTCACAGAAAGACCGGGGATGCCTGAGTGTAGCAGAGCTCCCAGGTATCGGAGCAGGGAAGCCGGCTGCAGAGGCGGAGCCCAGGAGCGGGCTCTCAGCTCGGGGTTGCCATAAACCGTGATCCGCGGCACAGTCGGGCCCCTGCTCCTCCAGCAGTGACCCAACAAGCGGCAGATCCGGGAGACTCACCTTCCTCCCCCGGGAGGAGCCGCACAGGAGTGCACCGCAGGGATCTGCTGGGTTTGGAGACTCCACCCGGGGTTGGGTGCCAGAGATAGAAACGCGCGGTCACAGGCCGGGTGAGCACAGAGTGCGGCTGGAGACCGGGGAGACGTGAGTGACTGACGGCTTTTCTCTGGGGGCTCACTGAGAAGCGGGGCCCCGAGTTCTCGGCTCCTCCGGGGCGGAGATTGGGAGGCCGCCATTTTCACTCTCCACCTCCAAAGCTGTACAGAAAGCTCGCAGGGAACAAAAGACCCGGAGAGCAAACCCGAGCAGATTACTTAGCCAGGAGGGGGCAAGGGCGGGGCAATTCCGCCTCCGGCAGAGACATTTGGAAACCACGGCAACAGGCCCCTCCCCAGAAGATCAGTGAGAACAGCCAGCCAAGGCCAAGTTTACCGATCAATGAGAACGGCAGAACTCCAGCGCTAGGGGACTACTGCACATAGAATTCATGGCTTTTTTACCATGATTCTTTAGTCTTTCAAAGTTAATTTTTTTTAACTGTCTTTTTTTCTTTTTTTTTCTTTTTGAATTTTTTTTCCCATTTTCAACCAACATCTTATCAATCCCTTTTTTTAAAAAAAAACATTTTTATTTTTCATTTTTAGAGTCATATTCTATCCCTTCATAGTAGTTACCCGTATTTTTGGCTTATATATATAAGTTGTTCTCTATTTAAAATTTTGAGATAGTTTCTTCTAACAGATTAAAATATACCCTAAATCTCTAGTATATGGTGTTTTCTATTCCCCTGCCTGATCACATCCTCTCCCTTTTTTTTTCTTTTTTAAATCCTCTTCTTTCTTTTTTTCAAACAACTTCTTATCAATTCCTTTTATAAAATTTTTTATAATTTCCATCTTTACAGTCATATTCCATCCCTTCATCATAGCAACCCTTATTTTTGTACATATATAAGTTTTTCTTTCTTTAAAATTTTGGGAGGCACTTTCTTCTAAAAGACCAAAATACACCCCAAATCTAGTGTGTGGCACTGATCTATATACCAGCCTGATCATATTTGATCACATTCTGGTTTTTTTTTTGTTGTTGTTGTTGTTTTGTTTTGTTTGTTTTTGTTTTTATCTTTATCTTTTTCTTTTTTTTCTTTTTCTTTTTTCTCTCTTTCCCTTTCTTTTCCCACTGCTTCAAGTCTTTTCTGATTTGAGTATATTTTCTGGGGATGTTGTTACTCTGCTAGCATTTTGTTCTCTCATTAATCTATTCTCCTCTGCACAAAATGACAAGATGGAAAAAATCACCTCAACAAAAAGAACAAGAGGTAGTACCGACTGCCAGGGACCTACTCAATACGGACATTAGTACGATGTCAGATCTAGAGTTCAGAATCATCACTTTAAAGATACTAGCTGGGCTTGAAAAAAATATGGAAGTTATTAGAGAAACCCTTTCTGGAGAAGTAAAAGCTAAAATCCAACCAAGTAGAAATCAAAAAGGCTATTAATGAGGTGCAATCAAAAATGGGGGCACTAACTGCTAGAATAAATGAGGCAGAAGAGAGAATCTGTAATATAGAAGATGAAATGATGGAAAATAAAGAAGCTGAGAAAAAGAGAGATAAACAACTACTGGATCACGAGGGCAGAATTCGAGAGATAAGCGATACCATAAGACGAAACAACATTAGAATAATTGGGATCCCAGAAGAAGAAGAAAGAGAGAGAGGGGCAGAAGGTATAATGGAGCAAATTATAGCAGAGAACTTCCCTAATTTGGGAAAGGAAACAGGCATGAAAATCCAGGAAGCACAGAGAACCCCTCTCAAAATCAATAAAAATAGGTCAACACCCCGACATCTAATAGTAAAACTTACGAGTCTCATAGACAAAGAGAAAATCCTGAAAGCAGCTCAGGAGAAGAGATATGTAACCTACAAGGGTAGAAACATTAGATTGGCAACAGACCTATCCACAGAGACCTGGCAGGCCAGAAAGGACTGGCAGGATATATTCAGAGCACTAAATGAGAAAAATATGCAGCCAAGAATACTCTATCCAGCTAGGCTGTCATTGAAAATTGAAGGAGAGATAAAAAGCTTCCAGGACAAACAAAAACTAAAGGAATTTGCAAACACAAAACCAGCCCTACAGGAAATCTTGAAAGGGGTCCTTTAAGCAAAGAGAGAGCCTAAAAGCAATATAGACCAGAAAGGAACACAGACAATATACGGTAACAGTCACCTTACAGGCAATACAATGGCACTAAATTCCTATCTTTCAATAGTTACCCTGAATGTAAATGGGCTAAATGCCCCAATCAAAAGACACAGGCTATCAGACTGGATTAAAAAACAAGACCCATCGATATGCTGTCTGCAAGAGACTCATTTTAGAACCAAAGACACCCCCAGATTGAAAGTGAGGGGGTGGAAAACCATTTCCCATGCTAATGGACACCAAAAGAAAGCTGGGGTGGCAATCCTTATATCAGACAAATTAGATTTTAAACCAAAGACTGTAATAAGAGATGAGGAAGGACACTATATCATACATAAAGGATCTATCCAACAAGAAGATCTAACAATCGTAAATATCTATGCCCCTAACATGGGAGCAGCCAATTCTATAAGGCAATTAATAACAAAAGCAAAGAAACACATCGACAACAATACAATAATAGTGGGGGACTTTAACAGCCCCCTCACTGAAATGGACAGATCGTCTAAGCAAAGGATCAACAAGGAAATAAAGACTTTAAATGACACACTGGACCAAATGGACTTTACAGACATATTCAGAACATTCCACCCCAAAGCAACGGAATACACATTCTTCTCTAGTGCCCATGGAACATTCTCCAGAATAGATCACATCCTAGGTCATAAATCAGGTCTCAACCGGTACCAAAAGATTGGAATCATTCCCTGCCTATTTTCAGACCACAATGCTTTGAAACTAGAACTCACTCACAAGAGGAAAGTCGGAAAGAACTCAAATACATGGAGGCTAAAGAGCATCCTACTGAAGAATGAATGGGTCAACCAGGAAATTAAAGAAGAATTAAAAAAATACATAGAAACCAATGAAAATGAAAACACAACTATTCAAAATCTTTGGGATGCAGCAAAGGCAGTCCTAAGAGGAAAGTATATAGCAATACAAGCCTTTCTCAAGAAGCAAGAAAGGTCTCAAGTACACAACCTAACCCTACACCTAAAGGAGCTGGAGAAAGAACAGCAAATAAAGCCTAAACCCAGCAGGAGAAGAGAAATATTAAAGATCAGAGCAGAAATCAATGAAATAGAAACTAAAAGAACAGTAGAACAGATCAACGAAACTAGGAGCTGGTTCTTTGAAGGAATTAACAAGATTGATAAACCCCTGGCCAGACTTATCAAAAAGAGAAGAGAAATGACCCAAATCAACAAAATCATGAATGAAAGAGGAGAGATCACAACCAACACCAAAGAAATACAAACAATTATAAGAACATATTATGAGCAACTCTATGCCAGCAAATTAGATAACCTGGAAGAAATGGATGCATTCCTAGAGATGTATCAACTACCAAAACTGAACCAGGATGAAATAGAAAACATGAACAGACCTATAACCACTAAGGAAATTGAAGCAGTCATGAAAAATCTCCCAAAAAACAAAAGCCCAGGGCCAGATGGCTTCCCAGGGGAATTCTACCAAACATTGAAAGAAGAATTAATACCTATTCTTCTGAAACTGTTCCCAAAAATAGAAATGGAAGGAAAACTTCCAAACTCATTTTATGAGGCCAGCATTACCTTGATCCCAAAACCAGACAAAGACCCCATCAAAAAGGAGAATTACAGACCAATATCCCTGATGAACATGAATGCAAAAATTCTCACCAAAATACTAGCCAATAGGATCCAACAGTACATTAAAAGGATTATTCACCATGACCAAGTGGGATTTATCCCTGTGCTGCAAGGTTGGTTCAACATCCGCAAATCAATCAATGTGATACAATACATTAACAAAAGAAAGAACAAGAATCATATGATCCTCTCAATCGATGCAGAAAAAGCATTTGACAAAATACAGCATCCTTTCTTGATCAAAACTCTTCAGAGTATAGGAATAGAGGGTACATACCTCAATATCATAAAAGCCATCTATGAAAAACCCACAGCGAATATCATTCTCAATGGGGAAAAACTGAGAGCTTTCCCCCTAAGGTCAGGAACTCGGCAGGGATGTCCACTATCACCACTGCTATTCAACATAGTATTGGAAGTCCTAGCCACAGCAATCAGACAACAAAAAGAAATCAAAGGCATCCAAATCGGCAAAGAAGAAGTCAAACTCTCACTCTTTGCAGATGATATGATACTTTATGTGGAAAACCCAAAAGACTCCACCCCAAAACTGCTAGAACTCATACAGGAATTCAGTAAAGTGGCAGGATATAAAATCAATGCACAGAAATCAGTGGCATTCCTATACACCAACAACAAGACAGAAGAAAGAGAAATTAAGGAGTCGATCCCATTTACAATTGCACCCAAAACCATAAGATACCTAGGAATAAATCTAACCAAAGAGACAAAGGATCTGTACTCAGAAAACTATAAAATACTCATGAAAGAAATTGAGGAAGACACAAAGAAATGGAAAAACATTCCATGCTCATGGATTGGAAGAACAAATATTGTGAAGATGTCAATGCTACCTAGAGCAATCTACAGATTCAATGCAATCCCTATCAAAATACCATCCACTTTTTTCAAAGAAATGGAACAAATAATCCTAAAATTTGTATGGAACCAGAAAAGACCCCAAATAGCCAGAGGAATGTTGAAAAAGAAAAGCAAAGCCGGCGGCATCACAATTCCGGACTTCCAGCTCTATTACAAAGCTGTCATCATCAAGACAGCATGGTACTGGCACAAAAACAGACACATAGATCAATGGAACAGAATAGAGAGCCCAGAAATGGACCCTCAACTCTATGGTCAACTCATCTTTGACAAAGCAGGAAAGAATGTCCAATGGAAAAAAGACAGTCTCTTCAACAAATAGTCTTGGGAAAATTGGATAGCCACATGCAGAAGAATGAAACTGGCCCATTTCCTTACACCACACACAAAAATAGACTCAAAATGGTTGAAAGACCTCAATGTGAGACAGGAGTCCATCAAAATCCTAAAGGAGAACACGGGCAGCAACATCTTCAACCTCAGCCGAAGCAACTTCTTCCTAGAAACATCGCCAAAGGCAAGGGAAGCAAGGGCAAAAATGAACTATTGGGACTTCATCAAGATAAAAAGCTTTTGCAAAGCAAAGAAACAGTCAACAAAACCAAAACACAACCGATAGAATGGGAGAAGATATTTGCAAATGACATATCAGATAAAGGGCTAGTATCCAAAATCTATAAAGAACTCATCAAACTCAACACCCAAAGAACAAAGAATGCAATCAAGAAATGGGCAGAAGACATGAACAGACATTTTTCCAAAGAAGACATCCAAATGGCCAACAGACACATGAAAAAGTGCTCAATATCGCTTGGCATCAGGGAAATCCAAATCAAAACCTCAATGAGATACCACCTCACACCAGTCAGAATGGCTAAAATTAACAAGTCAGGAAACGACAGATGTTGGCGGGGATGCGGAGAAAGGGGAACCCTCCTACACTGTAGGTGGGAATGCAAGCTGGTGCAGCCAATCTGGAAAACTGTATGGAGGTTCCTCAAAAAGTTGAAAATAGAGCTACCATATGATCCAGCAATTGCACTACTGGGTATTTACCCCAAAGATACAAAAGTAGGGACCCGAAGGGGTACATGCACCCCGATGTTCATAGCAGCAATGTCCACAATAGCCAAACTGTGGAAAGAGCCAAGATGTCCATCGACAGATGAATGGATAAAGAAGATGTAGTATATATATACAATGGAATATTATGCAGCCATCAAAAGGAATGAGATCTTGCCATTTGCAACGACGTGGATGGAACTGGAGGGTATTATGTTGAGTGAAATAAGTCAAACAGAGAAAGACATGTATCATATGATCTCACTGATATGAGGAATTCTTAATTGCAGGAAACAAACTGAGGGTTGCTGGAGTGGGGGGTGGGGTGGGAGGGATGGGGTGACTGGATGATAGACACTGGGGAGGGTATGTGCTCTGGTAAGCGCTGTGAATTTTGCAAGACTGTTGAATCTCAGATCTGTACCTCTGAAACAAATAACGCAATATATGTTAAGGAAAAAAAAAAAGAAGAAGAAGTAGAAGAAGGTAGCGGGAGGGGAAGAATGAAGCGGGGGCAATTGGAGGGGTAGACGAACCATGAGAGACGATGGACTCTGAAAAACAAACAGGGTTCTAGAGGGGAGGGGTGTGGGAGGATGGGTTAGCCTGGTGGTGGGTAGTGAGGAGGGCACATTCTGCATGGAGCACTGGGTGTTATGCACAAACAATGAATCATGGAACACTTCATCTAAAACTAATGATGTAATGTATGGGGATTAACATAATAATAAAAAAAATTAAAAAAAAATAAAAAAATTAAAGAAATAAAACCCAGCATTCAAAAAAAAAAAAATGAAGACCAAGTGATGGAGAATAAAGAAGCTGAGAAAAAGAGAGATAAACAACTACTGGATCACGAGGGCAGAATTCGAGAGATCAGCGATACCATAAGACGAAACAACATTAGAATAATTGGGATCCCAGAAGAAGAAAGAGAGGGGCAGAACGTATACTGGAGCAAATTATAGCAGAGAACTTCCTTAATTTGGGGAAGGAAACAGGCATCCAGGTCCAGGAGGCACAGAGAACCCATCTCAAAATCAATAAAAATAGGTCAACACCCGACCTCTAATAGTAAAACTTACAAGTCTCAGAGACAAAGAGAAAATCCTGAAAACAGCTCAGGACAAGAGGTCTGTAACCTACAATGGTAGAAATATTAGATTGGCAACAGACCTATCCACAGAGACCTAGCAGGCCAGAAAGGACTGGCAGGATATATTCAGAACACAAAATGAGAAAAATATGCAGCCAAGAATACTCTATCCAGCTAGGCTGTCACGGAAAATAGGAGAAGAGATAAAAAGCTCCCAGGACAAATAAAAACTAAAAGAATTTGCGAACAGCAAACCAGCCCTACTAGAAATATTGAAAGGGTCCACTAAGCAAAGAAAGAGCCTAAAAGTAACATAGACCAGAAAGGAACAGAGACGATAAACAGTAATAGTCACCTTAAAGGCAATACAATGGCATTAATTTCATATCTTTCAATAGTTACCCTGAATGTAAATGGGCTAAATACTCCAATCAAAAGACACAGGGTATCAGATTGGATAAAAAAACAAGACCCATCGATATTTTGTCTGCAAGAGACTCATTTTAGACCCAAAAGACACCTCCAGATTGAGAGTTTGAGGGGATGGAAAACGATTTACCATGCTATCGGACACCAAAAGAAAGATGGGGTGGCAATCCTTATATGAGACAAATTAGTTTTTAAACCAAAGACTATAATAAGAGATGAGGAAGGACACTACTTAAAGGGTCTATCCAACAAGAAGATCTAACAATTGTAAATATTTATGCCCCTAACATGGGAGGAGACAATTATATAAGCCAATTAATAACAAAATCAAAGAAACACATTGAAAACAATACAATAATACTTGGGGACTTTAACACCCCCCTCACTGAAATGGACAGATCATCTAAGCAAAGGATCAACTAGGAAATAAAGGCTTTAAATGACACACTGGACCAGATGGACTTCACAGATATATTCAGAACATTCCATCCCAAAGCAACAGAATACACATTCTTCTCTAGTGCCCAGGGAACATTTTCCAGAATAGATCACATCCTAGGTCACAAATCAGGTCTCAACCAGTACTAAAAGATTGGGATCATTCCCTGCATATTTTCAGACCACAATGCTTTGAAACTAGAACTCACTCACAAGAGGAAAGTCGGAAAGAACTCAAATACTTGGAGGCTAAAGAGCATCCTACTAAAGAATGAATGGGTCAACCAGGAAATTAAAGAACACTTAAAAAAAATCATGGAAACCAATGAAAATGAAAACACAACTGTTCAAAATCTTTGGGATGTAGCAAAGGTGGTCCTAAGAGCAAAATATATAGTAATACAAGCCTTTCTTAAGAAACAAGAAAGGTCTCAAATACACAACCTAACCCTACACCTCAAGGAGCTGGAGAAAGAACAGCAAATAAAGCCTAAACCCAGCAGGAGAAGAGAAATAATAAAGATCAGAGCAGAAATCAATGAAATAGAAACCAAAAGAACAATAGAACGGATCAATGAAACTAGGAGCTGGTTCTTTGAAAGAATTAATAAGATTGATAAACCCTTGGCCAGACTTATCCAAAAGAAAAGAGAAAGGACCCAAATAAATAAAATCATGTATAAAGAGAGATATCAAACACCACCAAAGAAATACAAACAATTATAAGAACATATTATGAGCAACTCTATGCCAGCAAATTAGATAATCTGGAAGAAATGGGTGCATTCCTAGAGATGTATCAACTACCAAAACTGAACCAGGAAGAGATAGAAAACCTGAACAGACCCATAACCACTAAGGAAATTGAAGCAGTCATCAAAAATTTCCCAAAAACAAGAGCCCAGGGCCAGGTGGCTTCCCAGGGGAATTCTACCAAACATTTAAAGTAGAATTAATACCTATTCTTCTGAAACTGTTCCAAAAATATAAATGGAAGGAATACTTCCAAACTCATTTTATGAGGCCAGCATTACCTTGATCCCAAAACCAGACAAAGACCCCATCATAAAGGAGAACTACTGACCAATATCCCTGATGAACATGGATGCAAAAATTCTCACCAAAATAGTAGCCAGTAGGATCCAACAGCACATTAAAAGGATTATTCACCACGACCAAGTGGGATTTATCCCTGGGCTGCAAGTTTTGTTTAACATCGGCAAATCAATCAATGTGATACAATACATTAATAAAAGAAAGAAGAAGAACCATATGAGCCTCTCAATAGATGCAGAAAAAGCTTTTGACAATGTACAGCATCCTTTCTTGAGTAAAACTCTTCAGAGTGTAGGGATAGAGGGTACATGCCTCAATACCATAAAAGCCATCTATGAAAAACCCACAGTGAATATCATACTCAATGGGGAAAAATTGAAATCTTTTCCCCTAAGGTCGGGAATATGGCAGGGATGTCCACTATCACCACTGCTGTTTAACATAGTACTAAAAGTCCTAGCGTCAGCAATCAGACAACAAAATGAAATAAAAGACATCTGAATTGGCAAAGAAGAAGTCAAACTCTCACTCTTAGCAGATGATGTGATACTTTATTTGGAAAACCCAAAAGACTCCACTCCAAAACTGCTAGAACTCATACAGGAATTCAGTAAAGTGGCAGGATATAAAATCAATGCACAGAAATCAGTGGCATTTCTATACACCAACAACAAGACAGAAGAAAGAGAAATTAAGGAGTCAATCCCATTTACAATTGCACCCAAAACCATAAGATACCTAGGAATAAATCCAACCAAAGAGGCAAAGGATCTGTACTTAGAAAACTATAGAATACTTATGAAAATAGATTGAGGAAGACACAAAGAAATGGAAAAACCTTCCATGCTCATGGATTAGAAGAACAAATATTGTGAAAATGTCTATGCTACCTAGAGCAATCTACATATTTAATGCAATCCCTATCAAAATACCACCCACTTTTTTCAAAGAAATGGAACAAATAATCCTAAAATTTGTATGGAACCAGAAAAGACCCCGAATAGCCAGAGGAAGGTTGAAAAAGAAAAGCAAAGCTGGTGGCATTCCAATTCTGGACTTCTAGCTCTATTACAAAGCTATGATCATCAAGACGCCATGTACTGGCACAAAAACAGACACATAGATCAATGGAACAGACTAGAGAGCCCCAAAATCGACCCTCAACTCTATGGTAAACTAATCTTCAACAAAGCAGGAAAGAATATCCATTGGAGAAAAGACAGTCTCTTCAACAAATGGTGTTGGGAAAATTGGACAGCCACATGCAGAAGACTGAAACTGGACCACTTCCTTCCACCACACACAAAAATAGACTCAAAGTGGATGAAAGACCTAAAAGTGAGATAGGAATCCATCAAAATCCTTAAGGTGAATACAAGCAGCAACCTCTTCGACCTCAGCTGCAGGAAATTCTTCCTAGAATCATCACCTTAGGCAAGGGAAGCCAAGGCAAAAATAAACTATTGGGACTTCATCAAGATAAAAAGCTTTTGCACAGCAATGGAAACAACAAAACCAAAAGACAACCGACAGAATGGGAGAAAATATTTGCAAATGACATATCAGAGAACTTATCAAACTCAACACCCAGAGAATAAATAATTCAATCAAGAAATGGGCAGAGGACATGCACAGACATTTCTTCAAAGAAGACATCCAGATGGCCAACAGACACATGAAAAAGTGCTCAACATCACTCGGCATCAGGGAAATCCAAATCAAAACCTCAATGAGATACCACCTCACACCAGTCAGAATGGCTAAAATTAACAAGTCAGGAAACAACATGTTGGCAAGGATGTGGAGAAAGGGGAACCCTCCTACACTGTTGGTCGGAATGGAAGCTGGTGTAGCCACTCTGGAGAACAGTATGGAGGTTCCTCAAAAAGTTGAAAATAGAGCTTCCCTACAACCCAACAATTGCACTATTGGGTATTTACCCCAAAGATACAAATGTAGTGATCTGAAAGGGCACGTGCTCCCCAATGTTTATAGCAACCATGTCCACAATAGCCAAACTATGGAAAGAACCTAGATGTCCATGAACGGAAAAAGAAGAAGTGGTATATACACACAATGGAATATTATGCAGCCATCAAAAAATGAAATCTTGCCATTTGCAGCAATGTGGATGGAACTAGATGGTATTTGCTAAGCGAAATAAGTTAATCAGAGAACGAGAAGTATCATATGATCTCACTGATATGAGGAATTTGAGAAACAAGACAGAGGATCATAGTGGAAGGGAGCGAAAAATGAAACAATACAAAACCAGAGAAGGAGAAACCATAAGAGACTTTTAATCTCAGGAAACAAACTGAGGGTTGCTCGAGTGGAGGGGGTGGGAGGGATGGGGTGATTGCCTAATAGACACTGGGGAGGGTATGTGCTATGGTGAGTGCTGTGAATTGTGTAAGACTGATGAATCACAGACCTGTACCCCTGAAACAAATAATCCATTATATGTTAATAAAAAAAATGCTAGTTAAAAAAAAAAAGAAGAGGAATGAGGACACAGACATGTACAGATGAAGAGCAGGCACAGGCACAGGGAGAAGGAGGCCATTTTCAAGCCAGGGAGAGAGGCCTCAGAAGAAACCCACTCTGCCCACATCTTGTTCTCTGACTTCTAGCTTTCAGAATTGTGAGAAATTTCTGTTGTTTAAACCACCCTGTCTGAGGTACTTTGTTATGGCAGTCTTAAGAAACCATTTCAACACCCAACCTCCAAAAGGACTTTTAAGCTAAACAAAATATTAAAATAATTCCACTAAGTTGCTTGTAGTTTTAATTAAATAGGTAACAGGTGATATTTCAGTAGCATATATGGCACTCACCAATGCTGAAGAATAGATGTGAAGATTGATTACACCTGCAGATCCATTTGAAATATTTTGCTTGAGAACGACAAGGAGTAATGAGGCGATGTCAGTTACTCTTCAAGAAGTAGCAACACTCAGATAGGCAAAGACCTGAAACATCGTTTTTGAGAGAAAGAATGAAAATGTTATAGATGAGTACATCCCAGTATTTGACTTGCTGGCCACATTTAGTCCTTTTAAAGAACTGTAGTTTAGAATATAATCATGCTATTGTTATATATGTATAACAATACATATGCAAAACTCCTTGCATTTAAAATTGTTTGTACTCTATTTTGACAACTCCTGGATTTCTTCATTCAAGTCTCTTGATAATAAGTCAGAATTTCTAAAATCCCATTAACTTGCTCACTTTCTAATTCTCTCTCCAGCAGATCCCTCATGGCCCAAAGGATGCAGAGTAGCTGATGGTGATGCCATTTTCTCTAATCTGAGGATCATGCAGATGGTGACAGTGTTTGGTGCGATTCTAGAATTTTAGGAAATGCAATACTTTATTGTCAGCAAGCTTGAGAAAAAATCCAAGTAATATTACAAAGTAGTAAACCAATTTATACAATAAATTTTTAAAGAGAATGAGTTTGTAATAGCTAGCTTTAGCTGCTAAACAAAATGCCATACACTGGGTGGCTTCAACAGTAAATATTTCTCACTGTCTGGAGCTTTGAAGCCTAAGATTAAGGTACTGGTCAAATTGGTGCCTGGGGAGGACCCACTTCCTGGCTTGCAGAGTGGTTTTATCCTCACATGGCAGAGAGAGATAATCTTTCTCATCTCTCCTCTTATAAGGGCACTAATTCCACTCATGAGGGTTCTACTCTCATGACTTCATCTAAACTTACTTACCTCCTAAAGACTCCACTGCAAGTACCATCACATTGGGGATTAGAGCTTCAACATATGAAGTTTAGGGGACACAAACATTCAGCCCAAAGTGAGTTGAAAAGCTGTTTTTTATGATATATGCCTTTTCTTACATCCTGGAAAAAGAAAGTAAAAACTCATAGCATCATCACTGGTTATTTTCAAGATCTCAGATTATCTGCGAATAGAACCATGCCTTTCAAAAACTGTAGCTTGTGCAATTAGTATCAGTTTACACCTCAGAGTAGTTTATTAAGCAGAAATTAGTCCTGATCTCAAAGCAAACCTTTAGTGGGATATTTAACTCATGTTTTTTGTAGTTCTTTATATTCAGTGCGTAGCTGTATTTCATCTAGTATAGGAAAAATGTCAGTCCTCCTCCTGTGTGTCTCTTTTACCCTCACACTACCATCCTCACGCTTCTGACACCAGATATGTGGGGCTTTCCCCACAACAAGCAGCTCTTTGCAACACTAGCTGAGTGTTCTATAATTTAACTCTATTCTGATACTATCTGCCTGGTGATAGTGGCAGATCCCACAGGTGAAGGGCTCTGTCCCACAAGACTATCCTCCCTTCAGATGCCATTTGCAAGTAAAAGCCCCCAGGTTACCCACAATTTCTGTCTGACTTGGCTATAAATTGGAGGTGACCTCCAATGACCTCCTATCCTTTGGATTTGATTATTTTCTAGAACAGCTCACAAAACTCAGGGAAATACTTATGTTTACCAGTTTATTAAAGGATATGGTAAAGGATACAGATGAATACCAGATTATAAGAGCTGTGTTGGCAAAGTATGCAGGAAGGGATGCAGAGCTTCAATGCCCTCCAGGATGCCACTCTCCCAGCACTCCCACATGTTCACCAACCCAGAGACTCTCGAATTCCACTCTTTTTTGATTTTTATGGACATAGATCTAGTAGATCATTAATTCCGTTTCCAGCCCTTCTTCCTTCTCTGGAGAATAGGGGTTTGGGCTGAAAGTTCCAAGTGTCTAATCATGGCTCAGTCTTTCTGGTGACAAGCCCCCCCAGTCAGGGACCCACCTAGATCACCTCATTGGGAACTCTGTGTCAGAAACCGAGGTCAAAGATCAAATACTAGAACAAAAGATGCTCCCAGTGCTCTTACCATTTAGGATATTATAAGGGTTTAATGGAACTTGTAAATTCCATAATTTACACAGGAACTGGGGGCAGAGACCAATATGTACATTTTCTATTATCTCACAGTCTGAGTAGAGAATAGTGCAACTATTAAGTTGTGAATTAATCCACTGTAATTCCCAGTCCAATATGGCAAATTATTTTCCTAGCAAATTTTTCCATATATCCATCACCTCACGATGTCCTCATGACAGGAATATTTCTAAACTAAAAACTTATTTTCTAATTAAAACTTTTAAAAGTTCTTCACAATCTCTGATATACATAGTATATATCAAAATGTTAACAGATTACCCATAAAACATGTGTTCTGTTTACAAGTTAGTCTGAAAAATGTTGGTTGAAACAAAATTGAAACTTCTTTTTTTTTTTTTTTACTATAGGAACTCTCAGTCTTTGAGTGTTACTGTGCCCTGTGGGCCTAAGGTACAGGAAGCTATAGAATACACAGTTTCCAAATATGTTTCTTATGAACGCTTTATCACAGAGTACCTATGAACATTTTGAAGGACACGTTTAAAAGTAGTATACAAAATGGAACCACAAGGTGAGGTGGGATCTCCACGCACTTCTTAACTCTGCCCACATGTTTTGGTCATGATCTGCTTTTGCTCTGCAGTTCTACTGAGCTGTTGTAATTCCCAGGAGGCACCATGCTTTCTCCACATTTGCATATGAGGTTTCCTCTACTTAAATGTTCTTCATCCATTTCTTTGACTTTCAGCCTCTACTTATGTTTTAAGAATCTCATCTGAGTTTTATTCTTTCATGGAGCCTTCCCTGGCCTACAGGTGAGGCTTGTTGCTCAGTTCCTCTAGCATGGTGGTTCTCAAACTCAAACATAATTCAGTGTCTCTTACTGGGCTCAATAAAACATGGACTGTTGGGCTTCACGCTAACATTTCTGATTCTGAAGTGGGGTCTGAGAACTTCATTGAGTCCAACTCACTCCAGATGGGAAAATAGACCCAGAGAGCTTCACAGAGGCAGAATGGTCCAGTCTGGGGATTGGAACACCTGGGTTCTTATGCACCTGCTCCTCTTACCAATCATGTGATCCTGAAGGAGAGCTTTAACCTTCATGACTCCCATTATCCTCTTCTTTAGAATTGGAATAATGATGTCTACGCTGTCTAGATATCCACAGGATCAAATGAGGCTATATGAAAGCAGGCTGCCAACTCTATAAATTCCAGGCTTTATGATAAACAGGATGGTGTATTAGTTTTCTCAGTCTGCTGTAATAAACTACCACTAGCTGGGTGACTTCAGACCAGACAAATTAATTTTCTCACAGTCTTGGAGGCTAGAAGTAAAATCAAGGTGTCAAGCAGGGTCATCCTCTCTTCCTAGCTTCCGGTGGTTGCTGGCAATCCTTGGCATACCTTGGCTTACAGCTGTACCCCTCCATTCTCTGCCTCTGTCATAACATGGCTGTTTTCTCTGTGTGTCTCTGTGTGCTAATATCTTCTTATAAGACACCAGCCATATTGGATCAGTGTCCACCCTGCTCTGGGATGACTTCATCTTAAGTTGATTACACTTGCAAAGACCCTGTAACCAAATAATGTCACATTCACAGGCACTGGGGTTAGGACTTGAACGTAGCTCTTTAGGAGACAATTCAACCCCCAACAGCTAGTAGTGGTCGCACAGTTAACTAGGGTAGAGCTGACCCAACAGTTTGCCTGGGACTCTTTCTGCTATATGACACCAGATTTCACTTCCAAAATGATTTAATGCATATCTGTTTTCCATCTTTTCTCCCTCTGCTTCTCTGCTTGAAAGTTCAAGGGCTTCTGTGGTTACCTAGTAATGATTAGAACATTGCCAACACTGACCAGAGACTGGGAGCAGACCGATATAGCAGGAAATAGATGGGTGGTGTCACTGGCATAGTGATGAAATTAAGAAAGAAGCAATTACATAGAGGAGGGAAGTGAGTCCCATTTGGTACACCCTCAGATTCAGGTGCTGGTGGGCCCAGGGTATAGTGAAGGCCTGGGGGACATTGAGAAACCAGGTAAAGGTGTGTGGGTCTGAGACTCAACTATGCACATTGTGCCCACAAACATGTAAGAATGATAAGCTTTTGGGGGCAGTCTTTATACAGAAAAAAGAACAGAAGTGTGAGATCAGAGTAGTTTAGCTTTCATCTTATTGGTTGATATTTTCATTTGTTATCTGCATTGTTTATAGTAGATCAAAAGCCAAGGTTATAAGATAATCAGTGCATTTATTTGTTTCAATATTTGTTGAGCATGTAATGAATGCACAGGGCTTTGTTAGGCACTTGGAGTTTCAGAGGTGGAATCAGATGTGTTCTACATTCTCAAAAAACTTACCATCTGGGGTTAGAGGCAGATATTAAAACCACCCAAGGCAAAGGGAAGTCCAGTCCTTTCTGAACTGGTACCCAGGGGAGGCATCATTGGGTAAGTGGCACCTGATACATGCTTTGATGAATCAACAGGTATCAGCATGTTGAGAGAGGGGATGGGAGGGTGAAGTCTGCTTTTACTTCATCTCTGCCCCTTACTGCAGTGTGGTGGCCCAGAAGTAAACAGGTGGAGAAAGATGCAGAGATGTGTCTAGGGTCACAGTATTGAATGAGGTTACTCAATGAGAACTCAATAGAAGGCAAGGAGTTTAAGCCAAATAGAGAAAAGAACAAGAAGACTGATCTCTGCTTGGACATATTTTACAGTTTTTTGGGGAAAACTTTGTGATAAAGAATTTCAGGGATGAGATAATGCCTTCTAAATCCTTTGGTTGATCCTTTTGCAGGTTTGTATGTTGATTGCCCAAAAATATGGCTTTGTGAAGAATGTATATGGTACATTTATTTAAGTACAATTCTATAGCTGAAAGGATTAAAGAAAATCTGAATCAGTTTCAAAGGATTATAACAAAACCCTCAGAACATGCAGCAAATTTTTTTAAAAACTTGGCAGGGTTCTAAATACTATTGTGAAATAAATATTTTCAGTTCTAAGTTGGCCTCTGATTTTATTCTTCATGGCAACTAAGTCATATTCCCTATTCCCTTTCTTCACTTAATGTTACCTCCTATTTTCTTGCAAAACCAGAAATCACCAGACATGAGCTCCCTTACTGTGGTGCTTTTGACCTTTAGGCATATGTATTTCTCTGTTGTTCTCTCAAAGAATTACCTCTGTTACTTTTAAGTCTACCAGCTTACCTTGTTCTTTGGGCCCCTCATTCTCATGCCTCCTCCATGCTTGTCACATGAATCATTTCCCCATTCTGTTCTGTATTTGGTCCTTATATACAGGTTCCTTTACTATTGTCAATAGCCATGCTTTAGGGCCCTCCATCCAAAAGCATGGGTTCTTAAATTGGATTTGTCTCCTTTCTTTATATAGCAAAACTTCTTGAAAGAATAGTCAATAAAAGCAATCTGCACTTCTGAACCTTATTTGTTGCCACTTCCAACACGTTAAGCATGGTCTTTGTCTTGAAATGTTGGTGGTAACCAGTTCCCACACCTGTCAGTGGTAAAGGCCTCTTCCCAGCCTCGTCCTACCTGATTGTGTGCAGTACCTGACACACATGACTGTCCCATTCTTCCCAAACCTCTCCTGACACACCTTCCAAAATACTACTTTTTTCTGGCTCATAAATTGAACAAATGAATACACATTTTAGAGGACCTATTATGTGCAAGTCTCTGTACTTGTCACCAGGAATACGGCGATGAAAACTCTCATTTCTACAAGCTACTCAGATTCTCCTAGGAAGGCAAGAATCATTCAGTGAAACTACAACTGCAGCTGATCTCCCTCAGCCTCATTCCCTGCGTTTTCTTCCCCTGACACCTATGCAGAGCTGGAGTTGCCCAACTTCCCAGCTGCCATTGGCTTTCTCTTCCAGGTAGTCCAGTCAACTCCCATCAACTTACCTCTTATAGGTGGATGGCTACCAATGTTATTGCTTCCAGTTTAGACCTCACTCTTGGAATCCAGACCTGAAGATTTACTTGTGGATTAGGCATCACCACCCAGTATGCCCACACACAATGAACCCAAAGCAAAATTCCCTTCCGGAGCTGTCTCCTTTATTCTCAGTAATGACATTGCCATTCACTCAGTTAGCATGTTTGGAAATATCACAGGTTTCATGTCCTCCTTTCTCTCCAACAAATCAATTAAATTGCTCACAAAATCACCTCCTCAGCCACCTTCCTCAGTGAACCTTTTCTCCATCCCCACTGTTTCTTAAGGATAGTCTAGGTTATGTAGAGGTCTAAAGTTAATTCCAAACTTTCATCAGCTCAATACAGAGAAGATCTATGTCTCCCTTCTGGCCTTTATGCCCCATTGTCACTGAGGGACTCTGGCAGAGAAAGGTCCCCCTCATCCTGTAAGGCCACCTCCTCAACACATGGCTGGAGGATTTTCCACGGAAGGATTTGAGCAGGGCGTTTCAGTGCCCAGCCTGGATGTGACACATGACACTTCCACTTACAGCACAGTGGTCAGAACAAGTCACATCTTCTAAATTGCAGGGATACTATGCAGTGTAGTTATTGACAGGTCCAGGAGAAAGCAGAACTGGATGTTCCTGAGCTATACCTGTTATGGGCTGGATTGTGTCCTTCCAAAATTTTTTTTTAAAGATTTTATTTATTTATTTGAGACAGAGAGAATGAGAGAGAGAGCACATGAGAGGGGGGAGGGTCAGAGGGAGAAGCAGACTCCCTGCCGAGCAGGGAGTCCGATGCGGGACTCGATCCCGGGACTCCAGGATCATGACCTGAGCCGAAGGCAGTCGCTTAACCAACTGAGCCACCCAGGCGCCCTCCTTCCAAAATTTTTATGTGGAAATCTTTTTTTTTTTAAAGATTTTATTTATTTATTTGAGAGAGAGGGAATGAGAGAGAGAGAACACATGAGAGGGGATAGGGTCAGAGGACCAAGCAGACTCCCTGCCGAGCAGGGAGCCCGATGCGGGACTCGATCCAGGGACTCCAGGATCATGACCTGAGCCGAAGGCCGTCGCTTAACCAACTGAGCCACCCAGGCGCCCTTATGTGGAAATCTTAACTCCTAGTACAGCTGACCCTTGAAGAACGCAAGAGTTGGGACTCCAACTGCCTGCACAGTTGAAAAGCTGTGTATAACTTTTGACTCCCCCAAAACTTAACTAATAGCCTGCACCTGTCTTTACAGAGTTAATTAAGGGAAAATGAGGGTGTTCAGATGGGTTCAATCCAATCTGCCTAGAGTCCTTACAAGAAGAGGAGGTTGGGGCACAGACACAGGGAAGACCATGTGGGGACATAGGGAGAAGACAGCCATCCATAAGCCAAGAAGAGGGACCTAGAGCAGTCGTTCATTCAGAGCTCTTATAAAGAACCAACCCCACTGACACCTGCTCAGACTTTTATCCTCCAAAACTGTGGGAAATAAACTTCTGTTGTTCTAGGCCACCCAATTTGTGACACTTTGTTACCGCATCCCTAGTGAACTAATACACACACCCACTCACATACCTCAGGCCCTCTTACCTTAGTGTTGGGACATTGCAGTCATTTCTGCTTTTCAGTTTATGTCCAGACTTGCACCATAGAGGCTGAGCTTCAGTTGTGCCCTTAATCAGGAACCTAACTGGGATCATGTGGTCTACAGGACAGTATTGCCAAAGTAGATTCCAGGGGACCCTAGTACCATGAGTTGTCTTCTTAGGAAGGTTTGGAAAATATTGAGTTGAACAAAGTTAAACAGGTTTCTTTTTTTTTTTTTTTAAACAGGTTTCTTTACTATAAGATAGTTCAGAGCCTTTAATACGTTCCATGCATTATGAATCTCCTAGAAGGAAATCTTATAAATTGTGTTCCAGAAGCGAAGATAAATTCATCTGTTGAATAGAACGTGGCCCTTTTTTAAAATTTTAGGTTATCTGGGTTCAGATTGTTTTTGCCTTTGAAGTTATCTGGGTTTCTAAAATGAATTTGCACACAGAATCCAGTTTTCTCCCAGACCCTGATGATGGGTGAAATGCACAACCTTTGGTGTGACATGCAAGAGTCTTCAGACTTGGGCCGACTGATTTTGGACACCTCATCTCCCTCCATTCCTCTCTTGGGCAATGCTTCCATCGCATAAAAGTCCTTCCTATCACTTAAACATGGGGTGTGCCTGTGGAGATTGGCTGCAGGAGCCTGATTGGCCGAGAGCTTCTAGCTTCTATACCTTTGCACCCCCTGCTTCCTTGGACTGCTCCCGGTAATGGTAAAGAAATAAAATAGTGGGAGTATAAACAGTTACATCTTTCCTGAAGGACAGTTTGGTATGTACTAAAATTCAAAATATTCCCAGGTGTATTTTCCACTTCTACAAATGTAACTGAAATAAATTATTGGCAGGCAAATGTAAAAAAACCTACCTATACAAGGATGTATACTACAGTAGAGTAGATCACAGAGACGAACAGGAAATGTCCTAAATGTAAATCAATAGAGGATTGGTTAAATAAATTATAATTTATCTATTTAGGTAAGTACTATATGGCTATTAAAAATGATATTGTAAATTATATTTACAGACCACTAAAGATGAAAGATGTCCAGGACATAGCTTTATTGAAAAGAAGACAGGCTTGCAAATGATATACTAGTTTTAGAAAATCTTTTATGGACATATATTATATATTTACATGCCCACGTGTGTATATATATGCACCTAGGAAATGTGCAATAAGATATATATCAAATAATAACAGCTCTTATTTGTGTCTGCTGGATTTTGCAAGTGCTTCTCTCTTTATTATTTTCTGGAGTTTTGTTAAGATTCTGTGCTACTTCCATTTCTAAAAGGAGAAGAGCCTCTAAAATGAGGAGCGATTTTCCTGGTCTGCGGAAGGGTGTGTGGAATCCAGTCTCTGAGGAAGGAGGCCAGACTTAAGAACCAACCTATGTTGCTGTGTTGAGAGCTTAGTCCAAGGTTCTAACCTTAAAGTTGCCAGCTCAGCCTTGGTTTTGAACGAAGGGCAGAGTTTCATGACTGGAGACTGTTTATCTTCTTTCATATTTGTTAGTATGGTCAGAAACCTCAGATCTTCCAGCCTCAAGCTTGGAGGGCAGTGCTGAATCAGTTGATGCTGAAACTTTGTTTGAGGCAGTTTTTAAAATCCAGGGTAGGCAAAACTTCTCTGCCGATAAAAGGCATCAAATGGCTCGTACATTTTTAGCAAATTAGCACAGAAGAGAGGGGAGATAAACTACAAGCCAATTTGACATTGGAGCAGGCTTCCATCAGAGCATATTAACTCATTTTACCCCAGATGAGTTGGAACTGGTTGATTTCTCCTTTTAATCCTAAAAGGACAGTTTTCTTTGTGTGCTCTTCATGACAGCCAAGTCCTATACTGACAGCTTTCAGTAGGTTTATCTTAGAAATGCCTATGAACTAATCTAGATCATTATATATATCATATTTACATGAGATATATAGGGATTTTTAGCTTTTACCACCTGTGTAGCTAAAGTTTTTATTTTAACCTAATGATAAATGATATATGCATATGTAAAACATTCAGACAATGTATTTAAAATAAAAAGTAAAAGGTCTTGCTTTTAATTTCATCCCCACCCTTTCACTCCCTGGAGGAAATCACAATGAAATGCTGTCTTTCCAGATACATGCACCAGAATTCTTCTCCCACAAGACTTTCAATGTGATTTCAAAAAAATGAAAAACTCAATACTTTAGACATTAATGGCTGCATGATATGGCACAATGTGGGCATGCCATCATTTATTTAACCATCCCCATGACAACTGACGTTCACGTTGTCTCCATTTATCTTCCTTTAAAATTAATACTTAAAGTACATCTTCCACACACATACTTATGTAAGTCTAGAATCTTAGGTGAGGAATTGTTGAGACAAAGGTGTGGGCATTTTGATGGACCCTGCTGGTACTGTCACGAATCAGCAGAATTTATGAGGCACTTGGGAGCACTTCACAACCTGGGTGGGAACATTTCTTTCTCCCCACCCCCTTTGCTCTGCCTCTTTGAACACGCACAGAGGCTGATGAATGAGAACACCAAGGTCAAACTCGTTCATTGAACTGGGAACATGATCAGTATATTCAGTCCCTTCCTGGGGAGCTCCTAAAGCACAGACAGGCCCTCCTGAGAAGCACATGTGTTCCTATAAGGACTTGCGGATCTTGACAGTATTGAATGGCTTCTCAGGACACATTTAGGCTCAATGTGCTTTTAAAATCAGGAACAAAAGAACAATGAGCTTAATGGAACTGCTGCTTCCCTTAAAACTATTTTCTACTTTAGTTTCAGATATCAGTCTTAGAATGTCACATTAGAATTTTATTTTAAAATCTGTGATAGAGAATCCTTTATCATTCATAGGAAGCCTCTTCTGGGTGTGGGCAGAATTAAAATAGCAGCCTAAAAGCCATGAAAACATCAGCTTAACCCAGTGTGTGTGCTCCTGTCCTGATCAAACATCGGTGTTGGGGGAGTTAAGATAGGAATCTCCCTTGTGGCTCCATCAGGATGAGTTGGGCTCCTCAGAGATCATTTTATAGTGTGTAGAGTTTTACAAACAATCCCATATGCTATAAATAATAAAGATTGGCTGACTTCTGTTTTCCCACTCCCTGATATTGTCAACATTTTTGGTGACGACAATTTCAAAGCTTGGAGGTATGTTGAAATAGAGAGGTGGATTCCAATTGTCTACTGAAGTTATGGATCTGGACAGATAGTTGTTTAATTTGTTGCAGAATAACAACATCGTGGAGTAAAATCAAGAGTGCAGAAGTTGTAATAGTCAGGCCATTTCAGAACAAAGCCAGAGTGTTGAGGGTTGATGGAGAAAACTCATTCATGTATAAATTGATTTAATCAAAATGTATATATAGAACACCTAGTAGGTACATGCTGGAGAAAAAGAGATAAAGTCCCCGCTCTCGTGGATCTTCTGTTCCAATGGACAGAAGTGTGACAAATATGCAAAGAAGTTTACATCAAAAGTAGAGAACCACTGGGGCGCCTGGGTGGCTCAGCCGTTAAGCGTCTGCCTTCAGCTCAGGTCATGATCCCAGGGTCCTGGGATCGAGCCCCGCATCGGGCTCCCAGCTCAGCGCGAAGCCTGCTTCTCCCTCTCCCACTCCCCCTGCTTGTGTTCCCTCTCTCGCTGTGTCTCTCTCTGTCACATAAATAAATAAAATCTTTAAAAAAAAAAAAAGTAGAGAACCACTCCTTTGAGATGCTCGAGTTGATGACTATCTCTGGAAGGAGGTGCTCTCAGAAGGGAATATGGAGCACTAAGGCTGTGGGGGGATGGAGTGGAATGTGGGCAACTCCAGATGTTTCCTTTGCTTTACGGGATGATCTAACTTTTCTAATCCAACCAGCCTTACGTTGACTTTTTTCAGCGTAAAATCATGGTAGCTACAGTGCTTGCTTCAGCAACACATATACTAAACATGGTAGCTAGCAGACAAGCAGTGGCACTCCCAGTGCCTTGCTTTACTGGCAGTCCCGACTGCAGCTGAACTGTCAAAAGCCAGTTACTCAAATGACATTGACCTTGCCAGCTGGGCTCTCAGTGCCTCATTTACTGATGGAGCTATCAAAGGGCGAATGAGAATTCTTTTCCGGTCTCAGTGATAGAGATGTTTTCTTCTTCACACACGTCCCTTGTTTTACTGATAATGAAACTCATGGATACGGACACTGGCTGATCAATTTATCCTTAAGTCTTAATTGTCTGGTTTCACTGGGGACCAAACTATTCTTGGATTTGTACAGTGGAATGCAGATAATAACTTTGAATTATTCCAAATAGGTTGGAACTGGGATAAAATACATATGTGTATATGTCAATTGATCCAACACATATCTATTGACTCCATTCTGCTAGAGCTAGGATACAAGGAGAATCAAGGAATAACCCCTGCATTGAGGTATTTACCATCCAATGTGATTTAAAAAGTTACTGAAAGAAAAGCTGCATGGGTATCTACAGAGTCCAGTGCTTAGCGTCAAGTGCTTCTTATTCCAACTGCATGTTCAATTAGTGGTGTCTTCATTTAAATTCAAAGCTGTCATGATATATGATAGGAAAAAGCACTTGCCCAGGAATCACAGAATAAGCACCCAGATTTGGTACCGATTAGTTCAGTAAATGTATTAGGACAGGATAGCTGCTGTAAAGAACAATCCCCAAATCTCACTGGCTTAACAATGAAAGATTTATTTTTTGTTCATGTCAGAGTTCAGGGAGGGGCAGGTGTATATATGGTGAAGTTGTGCTCCTGTAGGCTCTGCCATCCTCTATGGCCTTGAAGTTCATCCCTGAACACCCTGAATCTGGTTTGGGAAGACAAGGGAAAAGAGAAGGTAGGGGACTAAGCAGGAGTTTTATGGGTCAGCATGGAGAATGTGAGTGTCTCTTCTGCCCACATTCTATCTAGAGCTGAGTCAAAGGATCACACCTAACTTCAAAGGAGATTAGGAAATATATTTGCTGTGTACTCAGGAAGAAAAGGAAATGGTTGGAGAGCCTACTGATAGTAATTGCTAGAGGAATCTTGCAGAAATTGCCTGGATTAAGGATCTGCTACCTGTGAGAGTCTTTATGTTGGGTAGGTCCTATAAGGAATTTCATACTATTACTCCTATCACCAAATTTATAAACTAGTTATAAGAATAAAAGACCCATACAAAGATCACTGTAAAAGAAGGCAGTATGTATTAATTGTTTGAAATGGGGAGATAGTATAAGAATGTACTTTAAGGGGGCGCCTGGGTGGCTCAGTCGTTGAGCGTCTGCCTTCGGCTCAGGTCATGATCCCAGGGTCCTGGGAATGAGCCCCGCATCGGGCTCCTTGCTCAGTGGGAAGCCTGCTTCTCCCACTTCCCCTGCTTGTGTTCCCTCTCCTGCTGTGTCTCTCTCTGTCAAATAAATAAATAAAATCTTAAAAAAAAAAAAAAGAATGTACTTTAGGAATTACGGGGGAGAAAAGTCCCTTCTGGACACAGGGGAGGCTAATATCTCCAACTGAATGTGAATTGGGTATCTGAAATTCCACATGACCCAAAGTGACACACTAACGACTCTTCAAACTTGTTCTCTCCCTGCTACAATCAACTTGGACAAGCTGTATCAAGTCAAAACCCTCCCTGTTCCAAACTTAAAAACAGGGACACTATCTCAAAGGATTATGGTGAAATTCATTCAACACATATTTATGAAGCCTCTGCTCTTATGTTAGTTTCTGTCTAGGCACTGGGGATGCAATATTGAAAAAAATAGACAAAAATTCCTGCCTTCATGGAGTTTAATGGAGCGTGCAATAATTTATGAACTGAAAAATGCAATGCAAATGCTCACCTGCAGGCCTTCAGCAATACCTGTGTGGTCCTAGAATGACCCTGCCATGGGGGCTGTCCTATCTGGGTTGCTGGGAGAATCATGAGCTGTCTGCATACAGACAGATGCCACCGCTCCACACCAAGGGGCACATCTCCATGTGGTCACTATGGTGAAAGCTGCCTGACAGCAAACTAACACCTGCAATTCAGATCATTAGCTCTGGTGACTTTTGATTTGAGCTTTGTATTTAAAGCCACTGCAGCTTGTCTTTAGCTATAGCTTTTCAATACGTACATCATGTTCCTCCTAATTGACAGACACAAGCCTCCAATTGTGCTGGCTTCTGCTGCTTTGGAAGGTAATGGTTTCTCTCAGATGTCTCTCCCATGCCAACCTTGATGCAAAGGAACCCTCCAAATTCAGTTACAACCCCCTCCCCAAATCCAAAAATCCCATCTGGCTGTTTTTGTGTATTGTAGTGAAAGACAAACAGGTGAAATTTCCGTTTATTTGCAGAGGTGTCATATCTTCTCACTTGGGGATTAGGTTCTAAAATCCACACATAAAGTCAGCCAAAATCTCATGTGGACAAGAATACCCTTGAAAGTCCCTTTGGAAGGGCCTTGTTAGGGACCGATGTTGTCTCTCAGGGGTCCAACACTGTGTATTTTTCTATCCTTTTTGCAGTTGAGCGTTTGATGTTGACAGAAATGAAGCATCTTCACCCTTCTGACAGCAGAATTTCATTCTTCTGACAGCAGAATCACAGTCAGGAAGCTCAGGCTGTGAGAAGCTCTGAGAAATGAGGCTCCCGGAGAGGATCCCAACTGTGGGCTGACTTCTCCCCTCCCCACCTCGAGGCTCTCCTGGCCTGGAGTGGGGTTCTGTGTTCATTGGGTGAAACAGGGAGCCTCTTCTCTCCACTGTTTAAATTTGCTCCTTCTCCTAAGGTCCTGTGGTTGAATTTGTATGAGCTGAGTGTGCACAGAGCACAGCACTCACTGCTGTCCCCCTGCCTTTCCACTTGCTTGGAAGCTTCAGAGTTTTCTTGCTTGGCCTCCCAGGACACATTTCAGAACTGAGTTTAAATTCAGTTAATGGAGTAAAGGTGGAGATGCCCAGGGAGTACAAATGACTGACTTTATGAAGGGTGGGTGGTGGTTTTCCTAAGAATAGAAAGCTGAATGTTCTCGGGGTGGGGGAGATGAAAGATGTGGAATATGAGATTTGGGGAGAGAACATGGGAGGATGATTTTTAGGATACCCTGCTGTGTCTTGCAATGTGAACACGCCTTTGGTGTCAGCGGATGGGACACTTGTTCCCCCAACGTTCAGTCCCCTCCCTGCAGTGCCCTGCTGGAGGGAGCACCGTACCTCTCTGTCTTGTTGACATCCAGTGACTTTTTGGGGCAATGAACTATGAGCAGAAGGGCTGTGGTTCACCTCTGGGAGGAGCTATGGGAGGCTGCCCACACTTGGGCATGGTCTTTCCTGACCCTACAGGGCCAGGCCCATCCCTTTGGGCTTTGGGGTGAAGGTGACATGCAGCAGAGCAAAATCAACCTAGGACGGGCATGTAGCTAGGGCCAACAGCACTGAACATTTGTTGTACACACTGAGTTTCAAGGACTGTTTGTTACTGCTGTGTAACTTGGCCTGAACATGTTGATATAATGTCTCTTAAAGAGATTTCAGGGAACATTAAATTTCTTCTCAGGTCTTTTTAAAAGCAGCCTGCTGTTTCTTTTGAATATGACTGGTTGTGAGTAGCATGAGTTAGCTCAGTTTTGTCAAGGTATTGTCAAATAAAAAACAAATCAGGACTTAAGAGTGACTGTTTGAAAGCATTATTGCAAAGTGGGGGAGGGGAACTCTTGCAATGGTGGGGTGTGCTCTGAACAAGAGGTCAACAAGGGTCTCAAGGGTTAAGCAAAAGGGCTTTTCTTTTATATGGAGAAGTAAACAAGGCTAGAAAGAACCAGTCATAATGAAGTGGGATCAAAGGGTGGCTTGATTGGACAATAGATCAGAGAAGGTCTTCTCTAGACATCAGCCTTTTCTCCTGAAGATCTGTCTGCTGGCTCAGGTTGAGGATGAGCCACGGTTCAGGGACTTGGGGGAAGGAGAGGATCTTAAATAAGTTTGACTAACAGGCCTTCTGTTCTGATTGATCATGGAGGGCAAATGTACAACTCATCACTTCTGAGGCAAAGATGGGAATCTGGAAAGTCTGTGTCTGGCCCTGTCATAATAAATAAGAGAGGCAACCATGTATTTTATCTAAATCATTTGGGGTGAGGGTTCTTTGAAGTAGGCATTCCTTAACACAAAGAGGGAGGGAGTTGTTTCTTGACTTTCCCATCTCCAGGATCACAGGCTTAAGTAAAGTTCCATGTTGTTATTAAAATACTTCTAGGGTTGAAAATAATTTTAGAGTCGAGTTTAACCCTGTCGTTTCACTAATGAAGAAACCGAGGCCCAGAAAGATTTTTTCCACCAAATTCATATAGTGGTTAAAGGCAAAGAGAAGAACACACTAGAGAGCTTCTGATATTCAGTACTATTCTTCTAAATTTTGTGAGTATAAATATAGGATTGCTATGAGATGCAAAGGAGATAATTTTGAAGATTCTTTGGTAAATTGGAAGCAAGAAATAAAATAAGCTTCCAGCATCTACAGTGGACATCCGTTCTTCATCTCGGCACTCTGCCTCCCTTACCTCACTCTCCTGTTCTTCCAGGGCATTTACCTTCTAACGTATTTTATTTACTCATTGTGTGGGTTTATTGTCTGTCTCTCGGCACCAAAACACAAGCTGTATGACAGACAGGAGTTTGGTTTCCCATTTTGTTTACTAATGCATTTTTAGGGCCTAGAATCTTTCTTGGGGGTTAGGCATTCTGTAAATATTTATTGAATAATCAGTGATTATTCAGTTATTTATTGAATAATTTTGAGATAAATCTCTTCTTCAACATCAGCTCTTTGTTAGATGTATTCAGTCATCTGGCAAATACTGATGGAAAGCCTTTTCAGAGTTGTACACATTCTTTCAGGATCTGGGAATCAAGGGGTCCCTCTGAGGTTCTAGAGGGAAAGCTTGACAGCAGTTAGTAACTCTTGAACAAGGAAAGTCTCAGGAGTGACCCCACAATGCAGAGAATTAATGGGGAGGAGGGTGTCTCGCTTAGGCTGGGCTCAGGGGAGAACCCTCTGGTTGTCATATTTAAGCTGATGTTAAAAGACCAAGAAGGCAGCCAGTAAACCAGCAAGAAAAGCACTCCAGAGAACAGCCCAGGAGAGTTAAGCTTTCCTGTGATGTACATTTCCATAGTGCTTTGTTTATTTCTAAGTGCTTTTTTATCATTATCACCAAGAGCCTTTAAGAGTTAGATTTTTGTTATCACAGTGTCTGGCTTATTAGAAAGGGCTTTAAAGTATGCCTCCAGTCTAGAATTCTGCCCTTTGTGTTTATCTGAGCGAAGAACAGCTAACCTTTGGAATTTTTGTTTTAATTTGCATGAAAACCTAGGCTTGTAATGAATCACAATGAATGGCAGTGAATTGAGAAAGGCAGATCTGATATACATAAATACATACATACATACATACATACATACATATATTTTCCCCCCAAATCTTCAGTATATGGTTAGAAAACGTTATATATGATCTGTACTTACTGTGGGGTTGGAGAGGGGTAGATCGGTCAGATCTCATAGATTCAAAATATATCTAGCTTAAAGATGATAAAGGGAGAATCAAAATTGATTTTTATGAAAATATCAGGAAAAAGGTTGAATCAGTTGACACATAAGTGAGACAATTACTAAAAAGGTATTTAAAAGAAATTGGGGGATAATAAGAATGACCATTTTAAAAGCCTTTTTTTTTTTTAAATTGTATTTATTTGAGAGAGAGAGAGAGAGAGAAAGAGCATAGGCAGGGGTGAGGGGCCGATTAAGAAGGAGAAGTAGACTCCCCACTGAGCAAGGAGCCAGACACGGGACTTGATCCTGGGACCCTGAGATCATGACCTGAGTCCAAGGCAGACGCTTAACCGATTGAGCCACCCAGGCACTCTTTAAAAGCCTTTATGATTAATGTCAAGGGCCAATGTGAAATGAACAAAGCTTTTTTAAATTTTAAAGAAAAAGGAAAAGAACTTTATTCGACCCCAAGTTAGGACAGCTGCCCGAGATACACAATCTTCATTCATAAAGAAGAGAATGCTCTGGGGAAGGAATATTTAGTGCAGGGTTATATATATTTTATTTTTTACATAAAGTTACAAATCATTAATGATGAAAATCATTATGATGAAATCATTATGACTGATAGATCCATCAATCTATCATTATCATTCCAGAAAGTTACAGACATTATCTTATGCTTTTAGTATGTGCAATGCTGCATGGCTCCAATCTTATGGGAATTTAGGGAGGTTTTATTCTTATCTTTATATTTGAAATGTTTCTTTCTTTGCTAATAAAGTGGATGTACAGGGTGTGCTTGGGGCAGCAATAGAACCCATGCTTTGAAGTTTGGTCAAATCATTCTGACCTTGGTAAAATGTGTAAACTATAGTTTCCCCGGGACCCCAGGAATAGGACATTAAAGTTGAACATTTATTTTATCACAAGCTGGAAAAGAGTAACACCTTTTACAAGGCTATACTTTAGTGTCTGCCTGCATATTTGTCACATATAAACCTGGACATTTTATGAAACATTTATAAACATTAAAATATATTAATTGATAAAATGAAACATGATTCCTGTAGAGTCCCCCGAGTAGCTGCTGACAGGTCTGTACAATGATTTCTAAGTTATGTTTGCAGTGATGAATCTGAATCACTGTCAGAAAAATTCCTTTATCCATTCATCAGGTATTTTCTGAAGGCCTACTATGTGCCTGCCATGGTCTGTGAGGGGCTGGGGATACAGAAACAAAAGTTACTATCCCTACCCTTGGTTAGCTCAGCAAATAACACAAAACTTGTTAAGTGCTATGTGATCATCAAAAAATCATCTGGAGTTCTATTTGTTGACACACTTTTCAAAGTGATATGTAAATACATGGCCTATGAAAATGTCAAAACAATTCTGCGAGTTAAAGGTTACACTCCACTCCTGTTTGATGAAAGCTAGTTCTCCTATAGAGGGAGGGGGTGCCCCAGAGCAGCAGAGACCTGGCCTTTCATGCTGGTCCGGGGCTTACCCAGACAGAAAGTGGACTGATGCAATGTAGAGAGAGTTCTAATCATGCTAGTAAAAACAGAAAAGATTTGGAGAGTTAATAAAAATAAATAAAAAATTTAAAAATTACATAAGCCTTTTCATGTTGTTGATTTTTTGTTTTTGTTTTTTTAATCAGGAAAGAAGTGTCTGTGGTTTCAGAGGATACACAATCCTTATCTCTCTCTTCCTCTCTTTCCCTGTGTTTTCTCATAGTTCAAGCCTTTGTGGAGTTTAATGACATTTATTGTATAATTTTAGTTTCACTGTAAAATGAATTTTCTACATTTTAAAAGAATCAAAACACTGCGAGCCCTGGGAATTTGCAGTCTCCTGTTTCCTGCTGCCTGCTTTCAGTGAACACTTGCTAGCGTTGAAAACCTTAGATAAACAAAGTCAGTCTTTTGAGATGAGATCGCTTGTGTGCCTGTGATTTGCCCATGGACTCTGTCAAACACTACTATTTTCATAATGACATTTTCTAGCCCAGATGAAGCACATATTGTGTTGAGCTCCTTTCTTTTCTTTTTTTTTTTTTTTAACATCAGATTAGAATATAATGCATGCCCATACAGCTTTAAACAAACTCAAATAAAAATCGAAACTTCCCAAACAGATGTGTCAGGATTGACTATTTCTTGTACAAAGATTCATCTGGAAGTTTGCATTTGTTTACTCCTTACAGTCTGTGGCCTGTATTGCTCCTTGAAGTGATCTTTCAAAACCCAGATTCACCTCTGATGCTTATTGTCCTTCCAAGACTCCCCTCTACTTATTAACCAAATACCTCAACTTGATAGGAAACCTCCTTCCAACAGAGCTCTGCTTGGCTCTTCAGTGGAATTCTGGTGGGGTACCATGGGATGTCTACACTGGGCTGATCCCTGGTGTACACACATATGTGCCTACCACATGGGTGTCACCTCTCATCATGGGCCACCACTCCTCACAGTCTGCAGGTTCCTGGGGGTCCCACCCCTGGGGCAAGGCGTGCTGTTTTTTTCTTGGCTCAGTTAGGGCTGGGCCTGAGAGACTGTGAGGATGTCAACTCTTCAGCCTTGTGAGGTTTAGCATCTCTCGCCTCCTCTGAGATGGCTTGGCCTGGAACCTTGACACTCAGTCTGAGGTCCCAGGGCTAACAATGTTGGCCTCACATGGGGGTCTGTTAGTGGTGCCATGTGCTGGGGCCCCACCTGAGCTTACTAATCCGAAACTCTGGATGGACCCAGAGATCTGTGTTTTAACTTCCTGGTGGGAGGAGAGTAGGGAGGTGGGGAAAATGACAATAAAATAAAATAAAATAAAATAAAATAAAATAAAATAAAAAATAAAATAACAAACACAAAACCCAGATAAAATAGGTTTAGAGTAATGGCAGTGCTCTGCCTAAGATAATCCAGCATGAGAGAAATAGAGCAGGAGGGGGCAATGTGAGGGCAGGATGGCCAGGCCAGGCCTCTCTGAGGAGGGAGCATTTGATGAAATCTGAGGACAGAGCTGGCCTGTGTTCTCCGGGCGGGGCCATCTCACCCAGGATATATTGCCCAAGGTTACTGGGCCCGCTGCAGGGTTTCTGACTCAGTAAATCTGGGGTAGGGCCCTGACACAGCATGCTGTGTTGCCAAGCTCCCAGCAGGTGCCGTTGCTGCTGGTTGGGGACCTATTTTGAAAACATTTGGTCTAGAGAGAACATTCCAGAAAGAGGGCACTGCATTTGTTAAGATTGTGGGCCTTGGCCAGGGCAAAAATGAACAATTGGGACTTGATCAAGATAAAAAGCTTTTGCACAACAAAGGGAACAGTCAACAAAACTAAAAGACAACTGACAGAATGGGAGAAGATATTTACAAATGACATATCAGATAAAGGGCTAGTATCCAAAATCTATAAAGAACTTATCAAACTCAACACCCACAGAATAATCCAATCAAGAAATGGGCAGAAGACATGCACAAACATTTCTCCAAAGAAGACATCCAAATGGCCAACAGACACATGAAAAAGTGCTCAACATCCCTCGGCATCAGGGAAATGAAAATCAAAACCTCAATAAGACACCACCTCACACCAGTCAGAATGGCTAAAATTAACAAGTCAGGAAACGACAGATGTTGGCGAGGATGCGGAGAAAGGGGAACCCTCCTACACTGTAGGTGGGAATGTAAGCTGGTGCAGCCACTCTGGAAAACGGTATGGAGGTTCCTCAAAAAGTTGAAAATAGAGCTACCCTATGACACAGCAATTGTGCTACTGGGTATTTACCCCAAAGATACAAAGGTAGTGATCCAAAGGGGCATGTGCACCCCAATGTTTATAGCAGTAATGCCCACAATAGCCAAACTATGGAAAAAGCTTAGATGTCCATCAACAGATGAATGGATAAAGAAGATGTGGTATATATATACAATGGAATATTGTGCAGCCACCAAAAGGAATGAAATCTTGCCATTTACAACGACGTGGATGGAACTAGAGGGTATTATGCTAAGTGAAATAAGTCAGTCAGAGAAAGACAAGTATTGTCTGATCTCATTGATATGAGGAATTTGAGAAACAAGGCATAGGATCATAGGGGAAGGGAGGGAAAAATGAAACAAGACAAAATCAGAGAAGGAGACAAACCATAAGAGACTCTTAATCTCAGGAAACAAACTGAGGGTTGCTGGAGTGGAGGAAGGTGGGAGGGATGGAGTGGCTGGGTGATGGACATTGGGGAGGGTATGTGCTATGGTGAGCACTGTGAATTGTGTAAGACTCATGAATCACAGACCTGTACCCCTGAAACAAATAATACATTATATGTTAAGAAAAAAAAACTGTTAAAAAAAAAAAAAAGACTGTGGGCCTTGGGGTGTGAGAGCGGCCTCAGGGATTTAATTCTCTAGGCAAAGGAAAGTTATTGGTGAGCTGTGGCAGGGGAAGGACATGGTCTGATTTGCATTTGTAAAAGATCCCTTGGGTGTTTTTTGGCAGAATGGATTTGGGGACAGCAGAGATCCCTTAAGACATGGCAGTGGCCTGGGCCAGGGTAACCGCAGGGGAAGCTTAAGAGACAGGGGTGGGTGTGGGCTGCAGCATGGGGGTGCAGCTGATGGGCAGGGTGCGGCGGTGAGGAAGGGAGGGGCCCAGTGTGATGCCCAGCTCAGTAGTTGCCATGGTGACAGTGACGTACTAGTTATGCACCCGGAAAACTCGTATAGGAGCAGTTTGCTGGTGGGGAGGAGTACTGAGTGTTCTTTTTCATCTATGTCATCATGGTTTACAATGAGGCCGAGAAGTCTCAGTGGGGATGTCAACTTGGCAGTGGGTATGTGAGTCTGAAACTCAGGGAAGTAGTCAGGGTGGAGGACATAATTTTGGGGAACCATTGACAGAAAGGTGCTATTTGACTAAAATCACCAAACTGGCTTGGGTATCTGAGGGACTATTAGTACTCCCGGCGGGTGTGTGTATCTCAATTCCCAAATTCCCAGTCTCCTCCCAGTACTCTGCCTGGCTCTGGCTTCTTCCTCCAGAGGGTGGAACTGGCCTGCCCCCTTCCCCTTAGCATTGCTGGCACCCTGCTAGGAAAACAGAAATCCCCAAAACCAACTCCCTTCTCTAACTGCCACTGTGCTGGCCTCCAAAACCAGCAATCTCTCCCTGTATCCCCATCCTTTGCTTAACCCCCTATACCTGCCTAAAGGGGGTTTTGGCTTTGTGAGTCTGAACGCTTGGCTCTTTGGCCTCTGAGCCCTTGCCTTGGCTTGTCTAGGAGCCCCACTGAGCTTTGGGCCCCACACAGCCCTTCACCTTAGCACCACTGTGGCAACTCCATGTCCTCCCTATTCCCAGCACGCAGAGCTGTCTTATCACCCAGTTACTGCTTCCATCCTTTTCTAAAGTAGTTTAAATCATCAAGATTTGTAAGAGGATGGGTCCTTTTCATTTAAAAAACACACTCTCCAAACCTCAGTTTTCGATCAGTTCTTCCAACTGGTTTTCTTTTTCCTTTCCCTTTTCTCCAATTGGAGGTGTTGGCAGGTTTTTTGAGAACTGTTCTGTGATTGTGCTTATTTCTTTCGCCTGAATGTGATATCCCTTAGGATCTATTTAGCTATTAGGGTCACGCTAAGATTGATGAGCCACGAGTTCCCCTCACTGACTTTCTCTGGCAAACCAGACTCTTAGAATTAAATGACTATACACACTGTGCTGAAATACTCATTTGTAAGATTTGTGTTCCTGTCTTCCCCAAGAAGCACCTTTTTTTTTCTTGAATTTTATTATGTTATGTTATCACCATACATCATTAGTTTTTGATGTAGTGATCCACGATCCATTGTTTTCGTATAACACCCAGTGCTCCAGTGCCCTCCTAAATACCCATCACCGGGCTAACCAATCCCCCCGCCCCCCTCTCCTCTAAAACCCTGTTTGTTTCTCAGGTCCATAGTCTCTCATGGTTCATCTCTCCCTCCAATTCCCCCCCCGCATTTTCCCTTCCTTCTCCTAATGTCCTCCATGCTATTCCTTATGTTCCACAAATAAGTGAAACCATATGATAATTGACTTTCTCTGCTTGACTTATTTCACTTAGCATAATCTCCTCCAGTCCCATCCATGTTGATGTAAAAGTTGGGTATTCATCCTTTCTGATGGCTGAGTAATATTCCATTGTATATATGGACCACATCTTCTTTATCCATTCATCTGTCGAAGGGCATCTTGGCTCTTTCCACAGTTTGGCTATTGCGGACATTGCTGCTATGAACATTGGGGTGCATGTGGCCCTTCTTTTCACTACATCTGTGTCTTTGGGGTAAATACCCAGCAGTGCAATTGCTGGGTATTGGGTAGCTCTATTTTTAAATTTTTGAGGCACCTCCACACTGTTTTCCAAAGTGGCTGTACCAACTTGCATTCCCACCAACAGTGTTAAGAGGGTTCCCCTTTCTCCACAACCTCTCCAACATTTGTTGTTTCTTTCCCTGTCCATTTTTGCCATTCTAACTGGTGTAAGGTGGTATCTCAGTGTGGTTTTGATTTGGATTTCCCTGATGGCTAATGATGATGAACATTTTTTCATGTGTCTGTTAGCCATTTGTATGTCTTCTTCAGAGAAGTGTCTGTTCATCTCTTCTGCCCACTTTTTGACTTGATTATTTGTTTTTTTGGGTGTTGAGTTTGAGAAGTTCTTTATAGATTTTGGATACCAGTCCTTTATCTGTAGTGTCATTTGCAAATATCTTCTCCCATTCTGTGGGTTGCCTCTTTGTTTTGCTGACTGTTTCCTTTGCTGTGCAGAAGCTTTTTATCTTGATGAAGTCCCAAAAGTTCATTTTTGCTTTTGTTTCACTAGCTTTTGGAGATGTATCTTGAAAGAAATTGCTGTGGCCGATGTCAAAGGGGTTACTGCCTATGTTCTCCTCTAGGATTTTGATGGATTCCTGTCTCACATTGAGGTCTTTCATCCACTTTGAGTTTACCTTTGTGAATGGTGTTAGAGAATGGTCGAGTTTCATTCTTCTGCGTGTGGCTGTCCGATTTTCCCAGCACCATTTATTGAAGAGACTGTCTTTTTTCCATTACATGTTTTTTCCTGCTTTGTCAAAGATTATTTGACCATAGAGTTGAGGGTCCATATCTGGGTTCTCTATTCTGTTCCATTGGTCTGTATGTCTGTTTCTGTGCCAGTACCATGCTGTCTTGGTGATCACTGATTTGTAGTATAGCTTGAAATCGGGCAACGTGATGCCCCAGCTTTGTTTTTCTTGTTCAACATCTCCTTGGCGATTCGGGGTCTTTTCTGATTCCATACAAATTTTAGGATTGTTTGTTCCAGCACTTTGAAAAATGTCATTGGAATTTTGATTGGGATGGCATTGAAGGTATAGATTGCTCAGGGTAGCATAGACATTTTAACAATGTTTATTCTTCCGATCCATGAGCATGGAATATTTTTCCATCTTTTTGTGTCTTCTTCAATTTCTTTCATGAGTGGTCTGTAGTTCCTAGAGTATAGATCCTTTACCTCTTTGGTTAGGTTTATTGCGAGGTATCTTATGGTTTTTGGTGCTATTGTAAATGGAATCGTTTCTTTAATTTCTCTTTCTATAGTTGCGTTGTTAGCGTATAAGAAAGCAACTGATTTCTGTGCATTGATTTTGTATCCTGCCACATTACTGAATTGCTGAATGAGTTCTAGTAATTTGGGGGTGGAGTCTTTTGGGTTTTCCACATAAAGTACCATGTCATCTGCGAAAAGAGAGAGTTTGACTTCTTCTTTGCCAATTTGAATACCTTTTATTTCTTTTTGTTGTCTGATTGCTGTTGCTAGGACTTCTAGTACTATGTTGAACAACAGTGGTGAGAGTGGGCACCCTTGACGTGTTCCTGACCTTAAGGGAAAGGCTCTCAGCTTTTCCCCATTGAGGATGATATTCGCTGTGGGTTTTTCATAGATGGATTTTATGAGCTTGAGGAATGTTCCCTCTATCCCTATACTCTGGAGTGTTTTAATCAGGAAAGGTTGTTGTATTTTGTCAAATGCTTTTTGTGCATCAACTGAGAGGACCATATGGTTCTTCTCTCTCTTCATATTAATGTGTTCTAGCACATTGATTGATTTGCAAATGTTGAACCACCCTTGCATCCCAGGGAAAAATCCCACTAGGTCGTGGTGGATGATCTTTTTAATGTATTGTTGGATCCTATTAGCTAGGATTTTGTTGAGGATTTTGGAATCCATATTCATCAGGGATATCGGTCTGAAATTCTACTTTTTGATGGGGTCTTTGCCTGGTTTGGGGATTAAGGTAATGCTGGCCTCATAGAATGAGTTTGGAAGTTTTCCTTCTGTTTCTATTTTTTGAAACAGCTTCAGTCAATAGGTATTATTTCTTCTTTGAATGTTTGGTAGAATTCCCCAGGGAATCCATCAGGCCCTGGACTCTTGTTTTTTGGGAGGTTTTTGATCACTGCTTCAATCTCGTTACTGGTTATTGGCCTATTCAGGTTGTCAATTTCTTCCTGTTTCAGTCTTGGCAGCTTATAGGTTTCCAGGAAGGCCTCCATTTCATCCAGATTGCTCAGTTTATTGGCCTATAGTTGTTGATAATAATTTCTAATAATTGTTTCTATTTCCTTGGTGTTAGTCGTGATCTCTCCCCTTTCATTCATGATTTTATTCATTTGGGTCCTTCCTCTCTTCTTTTGGATAAGTCTGGCCAGTGGTTTATCAATCTTATTAATTCTTTCAAAGAACCAACTTCTAGTTTCATTGATCTGATCTACTGTGTTTCTGGTTTCTAATTCATTGATTTTTGCTCTAATTTTAATTATTTCTCTTCTGATGCGTGGCTTAGGCGTCATTTGTTGCTTTTTCTCTAGTTCTTTAAGGTGTAGAGTTAGTTGGTGAATTCGGGATTTTTCTATTTTTTTGAGTGAGACTTGGATGGCTATGTATTTCCCCCTTAGGACCGCCTTTGCAGTATCCCATAGGTTTTGGACCGATGTGTTTTTGTTCTCATTGATTTCCATGAATTGTTTAAGTTCTTTGATTTCTTGGTTGACCCAAACATTCTTGAGCAGAGTGGTCTTTAGCTTCCAAGTGTTTGAATTTCTGCCAAATTTTTTCTTGTGATTGAGTTCCGGTTTCAGAGCATTGTGGTCTGAGAATATGCAGGGAATAATCTCAATCTTTTGGTATTGGTTGAGACCTGATTTGTGACCCAGTATATGGTCTATTCTGGAGAAAGTTCCATGTGTGCTTGAGAAGAATGAGTATTCTGTTGTTTTAGGGTGGAATGTTCTGTATATATCTATGAGGTCCATCTGGTCCAATGTATCATTCAAAGCTTTTGTTTCCTTGTTGATTTTCTGCTTAGATGATCTGTCCATTGCTGAGAGTGGAGTATTGAGGTCTCCTACAATTAATGTATTCTTATCAATATGACTCTTTATTTTGGTTAACAGTTGGCTTATGTATATGGCTGCTCCCATGTTGGGGGCATAGATATTTACAATTGTTAGATCTTCTTGTTGGATAGACCCTTTAAGAATGATATAGTGTCCTTCTGTGTCTCTTATTACAGACTTTAGTTTAAAATCTAATTTGTCTGATATAAGAATTGCTACCCCAGCTTTCTTTTGAGGTCCGCTGGCATGGAAGATAGATCTCCATCCCTTCACTTTCAGTCTGGATGTATCTTTAGGTTCAAAATGAGTCTCTTGTAGACAGCATATGGATGGGTCCTGTCTTTTTATCTAATCTGCAACCCTGTGCTGTTTTATGGGAGCGTTTAGGCCATTCACATTTAGAGTGATTATTGAAAGATATGAATTAATTGTCATCATGTTGCCTGTGAAGACATTGTTTTTATAGATTGTCCCTGTAAATTTCTGTTGTAGATCACTATTGGGTCTTTCTCCTTTTATCGAACCCCCCTTAATATTTCTTGCAGGGCCAGCTTAGTGGTCACATATTCTTTCAACTTCTGCCGGTCGTGGAAGCTCTGCATCTCTCCATCCATTCTAAATGAAAGCCTTGCCAGATAAAGTATTCTTGGCTGCGTGTTCTTCTCATTTAGTACCCTGAATATGTTTTGCCAGGCCTTTCTGGCTTGCCAGGTCTCTGTGGATAGGTCTGACGTTATTCTGATGTTCCTCCCTCTGTATGTAAGGAATCTCTTCCCCCTAACTGCCCTTAAGATGGTTTCCTTGGTTCTAAGATTTGTAAGTTTTACTATTACATGCCGGGGTGTTGGCCTGTTTTCCTTGATCTTAGGAGGGGCCCTCTCTGCCTCTAGGACTCGAATGTTTGTTTCATTCCCCAGATTAGGGAAATTCTCAGCTATGATTTGCTCAAATACATCTTCGAGCCCTCTCTCTCTCTCCACTCCCTCCGGGATTCCAATGATTCTGACTTTGGAACGCCTCATGGTGTCACTGATTTCTCTGATTCTATTTTCACGGATTCTGAGTTGTTTTTTCCCTGGCCTCCTCTTTTCCCTTTTTATCTATTATACTGTCTTCCAGATCACTTATTTTCTCTTCCGTCTCATTTACCCTAGCTGTTAGATTATCTAGATTGGATTGGATCTCATTGATAGCATTTTTAAGTTCTGCCAATTCCCCTTTTATTTCTGCCCTTAGAGACTCTATGTTGCCATTAATTGATTTCTCTATTCTAGCCATTGTCTTCACAATTGCTAGCCTGAATTCCATCTCTGACATCTTGGTTATATCTGCATCCATTTGTAAATCTGCAGCATAAGTCATAATCTCTGAGTCTTTTCTGTTTTGGGGGCTCCTCCTCCTAGTCATTCTGTTGATGGGTGTTTGAGGGAATGTATAGAGTCCAAATTATTGACCAGAACCCAAGCAAGATGCACCTGTTTTCTTGGGACCTTAGGGTTGCTGGCCTCTTGTTTTCCCAGCCTGTCTTCTGTGGGAGGGGCCTGTGGCACTGTTACTCAGGCAACCGTGTTTGGGCGGAGTTGCCCTGCGCCCCTGTGGTGGGGGATGGGCTCAGTGGGAATCAGTCTTTGGGGCTTTTGTTCTCTGGTGCCTTTCCCTGGTGGCTTTCCACGTCTCTTCCGCGAGTCAGAGCAGAATAGACCATTTCCAACCCTCCCTCTCAGAGCAGAGAGACCTCAGTCTGTTCTTCAGTGAGCTCTCCAGGCCACACTGTCTCCGTTACTGTCCGTGCTGCTATAAACTGCAGCGTCCTGGGTTGTGCACCCCTCCGCAGCAATCCCAGTCCTGCCTCCAGGTCGGGGCATGTCTCTGCCCTTTGTGCTTCTAAAACCGCCAGCCGCTCCCAGTTCACGCGCATGTGCGTGACTTCGCCACTTTGGGTCCCGTCCTGGGGACTGCAGTTCGCTGGTGCGCGACTCTGCCACTAGGGGTTTCCACCCGGGAGGTTGCTGTTCACCGGCGGGACCCCGGCGCACTGGGTTTCTGTCTTGGAGGCTGCAGTTCGGGTGCGCGGGACCGTTGCTCTGGCTTCTGTCTGGGGGGCTGCAGATCGTGGGCGTGCGACCCCACGGGTCCGGTTTTCCACCCCGGGGGCTGCCCTAAAGTCCTTTCCCGACGCTACTGGTCTGCGAGAGTGTGCCCCTCCGCAGCGCTCGAGGCTGTCACTCACCGGCAGTGTAGGATTCCCATGTCCAGGCACCCTCCCGCTGCTGTTTATCCTCTGATATCTGCCCACAGAATCACGGCTCTCCGCTTCCTACCTCAAAACCAACCGCCTGCGATATTCTGTTTTAGAGATCCAGATCTTCTTACATCTCAGGCTGGTTTCGTGGGTGCTCAGAGTGGTCTGGTAGATATCCAGCTTAATTCTGGGGACCAGTTGAAATAGGGTCCCCTACTCCTCCACCATCTTTCCCCCCTCCCCCCCAAGAAGCACCTTTGATTTGATTTCACATTCTAGTTCTTCTTCCTATTAATAAGCTCTGTTCAATTCATCATAATCTGCTACAGACAGTTCCAAATTTGAATGATATCACCTGGGTGAGTCATGCTTAATGGAATGCCCAGTTGGTCAATACACTGGTTCTGCATAATCTAAATTAAAGTAAACTTGAGGTCAAGTCTCACAGAGCACATTCAGCAGGTGATGAAAATTTTAAAGACCAAGCTGTTTTTGGTTGATTGTACCTAATAAACCAGGCTATCCCAGTTCACAGGCTGATCCTGGAGAATTTCAGTGTCCTGGAAGCCATACGATTTTCTCAGGTGCTGAGAAACACTGGGGAATATTAAACTGCTAAATAGTATCTAAGCAGACTGAAAAAGCAGATACTGTTTTTAAAGAGCCTCAGTAATGCTCTGGAAGTACCTGGTACATTAGGAGAAGTTTATTTATTTTATGTGAATCAGAGGAAAGAGGATACTAAATTTGGTAGGGATAGTGGCACCCTGAATATTTTTAGGCTACTTACGGTAAAATTAGTACCTGCCCTGCATAGGAATGATAGAGTGTTATTGTGTTGGCATTTTAATGGAAACATAAGTTAAGTTTGCTGAGACAATGATAGTACCTTTCTTGCTCCAGACTCCTTTCCAAGATAGTACTTTCCTCCACCTTCAGAGCCCAGAAACAAATAATTGGTCCCCCCCGCCCCCCCCCCGCACTTTAACTCAAATTTGTTGAGCGATTGCTCTGCAGTGGACACTATTATAGGCCTTGGGGGTAACAGTGTGGAATAATGTAGTGCCCCCTGTCAACAAGAAGTAAAGAATTTGGTGGTGGAGACATATGTGTAATTAATGTCTAGTATAATGATTAGTATAGGGGCACCTTGCATGGACATGAAGTCTGGGGGGCTCCGAGACAGTGATAATTCCTTGAAGCCAAAACTTTGGAAAGGGCAGACCAAGAGTGAGCCCAGAGACATAGGTAGATGGGTTGAGATGAGATGAGGTGAGAAATTCCTTCCACATCAAACTTGGATTTGGATTTTATCTTCCAAAGCAATGGTTAGCTGTTGAAAGATTTCAAGCAGAGGTGTAAGAGTCAAAATTTTGCATTTGAAAAATCCTTCTGGAAGTAGTGTGGAAGATAGATTAGGAGGAACTGGGGGTGGGAAGACCAGTAGGGAACGGCCTGACAGACCAGGGGAGAGATGGTGAGGCTCTGGAGTAAGGCAGTGGTGGGGGGGTACAGAACAGAGGTTGAGTCCAAGAGTTACAAGCAAGGAGAGAGCAGTAGATGCCTGAAGGGAAGAGCTATGGTGGGAAGTATGGATCTGTGTGAGAAGGGTCCTGGGAACATCTTGCCACTGGAAACATGAGTTTGGACTTGAGAAGAGGTTGGGGACGGAGATAAGTCTGAGGAATTCGCTATGTGGAGTTGGCACTTAATCTATGGATGTGGATAGGCTTTCCCTGGAAGAGAGTTGAAAGTAGGGAAGAGGAGGGGTCATTAACCTGGGGATAACCAGGGACTGACAGACAATGCTGATGGCAGCAGAAACAGGAGGAGAAAAGACATATTGTCTTAAGTGACACTCTGTAGTGATCTTCCTCTACCTTATCTTATTTATTTCTTGCAATTTCCCTGTCAAGCAGGAATGTCCTCAGTTGATGGACAGTAAACAGGATCAGAGGGTGAGGTGGATGGTCTCTGGGACAAGCGCCATGAACACCTTGGAAGCTGATGCTGCTCTTCACGGGAAGGGTGGGATCTGGTTCTTCTCCCTTGAGTGGGGTTCTTCTGTGGCTGATCAGAATTCGGGGGGGGGTGGGGTTGGGAGGTTCGGGAGACCAGGTCGTAAGAGGCCATGCAGCATCTGCCTGAGTCTCCAGGAACGTTCTATCTCAGAATGGAGCCCACACCATGTGGAGAAATTACGTGGAGATCCACACAGGGATGCTCCAGTGATGGCCCAGTGAGCTCTTGGGCCAGAGCCCATGTCACTGCCAGCCATGAGCATGGCCTCTGAGTCCATGTTCTTGCTTTTGTTCTGAGCTGCTTCATCCATGCTGCAGGGGTGCAAAGGCTGTAAGCAGGTGCATATTCCTACAAAAAATGTGATTATGCACAGAGCATATTTGTCATGCACAAATATTTTCCTAAATATTCAGATAATTTATCCCATGGATAGACTCTAAAAGAGTAAAAAAAAAAAATTCATTAGGATTTACTTTTTTCCCCCCCCCTCAGTGGTGAGTTAGAAACAAAAGAGCCCTTAAGATCCCTATGACATTCCAAATTGTTTATGAGTAGTGAATTAGCTCAGGCTGCTGTAAAAAAGTGCACAGATTAGAGGCTTAGACAACAGACATTTATTGTCTCACAGTTCTGGAGGCCTGAAGTCTGAGATCAAAGTGTCAGCAGGGTTGGTTCCTTCTAGGATTGTGAGGGAAAATCTGTTCCCTGCCTCTTGCCCAGTTTCTAGTGGTTTCTGGCCATCCTTGATGTTCCTTGTTTTGTAGATGCACCGCTCCCATCTCTGCCTTCATGTTCATGTGGTATTCTCCCTATCTGTGTGTCTGGGTTCAAATTTTTCCTTTTTATAAGGACACCAGTGATTGGATTAGGGCTGATCTTGATGATCTCATCTTAGCTAATTATACCTTCAACAGCCCTATTTCCAAATAAAGTCACATTCTGATGTACTGGGGGGGTTAGGACCTCAGCATATGCATTTTGGGGAGACACAATGCAGCCCATAACAAATAGCACTGATTAAGTGTGCCTTGTGGAAAGCCTTTCCCTGGATATTACCCAGAGCCACAGATGCCACCATCTTTAGTGTGCTAGAACTGGGGCCATAGAAGAGGTCATGGTAGCTAAAAACAGTCCCAGGTTATTTGGGGAGACAGAAATACACAGAATCATAGCAAATGTAGCAACTAGTATAAGAGAGACAGGAATTAAGTACCCCGCATAAAGAAGGGAGTACTACCCTCTGCTTGGGGCAGTTAGGGAGAGCCTCCAGGAGGGAGAATTCATCTGGTGAACGGAGCACATTTCAAAATGAGGAAATCACCTGTGCAAGAGTCAGAAGCAGCAGTGCCTGTGGGTGGAGAGTGAGACCTGCTGTCGAGCCCAAGGGAGGCGCTAGAGCCTGGAGGGCTGTGTGGCCGTGTCTTACCCACAGACGGGGGTTTGGATTTGAATATCAGAGAAAGAATATCTAGTATTTGTGTGCATTTTTTTCTTTTCTTTTTAATATTATATTTTGTTGTTGCTGTTAAAAAACTGTCATCTATATATATCTGCATTTTATCCTTAAGAACACGTAGATTTGATTTCCTTTGAGTACATGGGGCTGATTTTTACTCCCACTATGAAGTTGGAAACTGGGGCCCGAGGACCAGGCCTCTGAGTGGGGCTGGCTTAGAGGTGTCAGTGTGGCCCTCCCACTAGATGTGCATTGCTCTGCACCTCACACTCCTTCCTTCTTTTGGGTGCCTGAAGAATGGAGGGGGTGGCCACCGCTGCCTGCAACTCACCTTCACCAGCAGCGCTGATGGTACCGCTGAAGAACACTGTGCACATGCACCCTGATCGACACTCCAACAGCATCTCTTGACTTAATACTCACAGCACTCTCCGGAGTGAGGCATTGGGACTTGCTCCAATTGACTGATGAGAAACAGAGGATCAGAAAGAGAAGTCAGAGAAGGACCTTGAAGGGCTTTAGGGCCTGGAGGAACCCCCAAGAATATTTCCCAGGGAGGAAGCTGAGGCCCAACAGGGTACAGGGACTTGCCAAAGTCACAGGGGCCCAGGGACCTGAGCAAGCAGGCAAATGAAGCCCAGACCCAAGCCACTCTTCCACCATCCTGGGCTGCTTCTAGTTTCAGCTTTCAAGCTTCCTGTCATCTTCTGTGACTTTACCATAATGATATCCAGAAACAGACAGCTTTTTTTCACTCTTGACATTTGTCTTGTTTTCTTTAAAAAATGTCAGGGCATCTAAGAGTTTAAAGTGTCCTGCCTAATAAGTATGCAAAGTGAAGAATCTGCTTGGGGTAATGATGTGTCAGATTTTAGAGTTGGAAGGGCCCTTCAAGACCTGTGACCCAACCTCCTGCTCTAGGAAGGTGGTTCCCAAGTGTTAACCTATCAAGACTGGCCATGTACAAAGCTATTGCCACACCTTGCAAAGCACATACAGCTTTTGTTCCCGTTCACCTACAAGAAAGTAAGCTTTAGCGATGCTGGCAGTTTGCTCAAGGTCACATAGGTGTGTGGCCATGTAGCAGTCCCATCCTGATAATCCCTCTCCCTGGGCATTTTCCTTTACTTGCCCAGGGTCACTGCACCCACCTGCTTCAAGTCCATCCACATCAGTTACTCCTGTGCTACTCTCTCATACCACCTGCACAAGACTTCTGTTACACTCCCCACAGCTTGCAACTCCAAGTACATTTCTGCAACTCCTTGTAAATGTTGCCTCCCATTTACTCGGAAGAAGCTGAGCATGTTTTGTTCACCCTGTGGTCTCCTGGCACAGCAGAGCCCCTGGCATGCAGTGGGGCTGTTTGCAGAATGAGTGAATCCAGAGCTCCCCTCCAAGCACTCTGCTTTACTGCTTCCCAGCACTGTGGTGGGTGAAAAAGCACAATGTGAGCTTCTGTGTGGCTGTGAGGACCTGATTCCATTCCCGTCCCACCGTGGGCTGTCCTTGCTGCCTTTTTCCCTCTTCCCATGCATGTTGCTGCTTATGTCAACAATGAAGTATGCTAGAATGATGTGCGCTGATCATTTAACCTGAAGATTTTGAAGATTTTTTCAGATTCAAGAATAAAAGTCATGAGTTGTTCTTCTCTCCTCTCCTCTCTTCTCTTCTTTCTCTTCTCTTCTTTCTCTTCTCTTCTTCTCTTCTCTTCTTCTCCTCCCCTCTCCTCTCTTCTCCTCTTCTCTTCAACAATGACCCTGGCCCTGTGGTCCAGACCCTGTGATATTTGCCTTCAGTTGACACCAAAGGCAAAGTAGATCCAGACTCAGGATTTTCTGCTACTAACTTCAGAGTCCTTCAGGTTTCCATGGAAACATGCTGGCTTGACAAAAAAAAACATGGTGCACTATTTTTTTTTTAAATGGGAAAGATTGCTGAGCCCCGACCTTGACAATTTGATTGGCAAAGACATAGAGCCTGTTGGACATCAAGTGGACTGCTCTTATTTCTTTGGTGGGGGCTTCCTTGTCAGTTCCAACTTGCTACCAGAATTACATGTTGCCACCCTTGTTTCCAAAAGGTAATGACAAACAAATACTTACAAACTATTCAGTGGGCTCTTTTGGCAAATTTTGCTTTCTCCTTGCTGATTGTTGCCTCATTTTTTTTTAATGGTTAATTCTTCTTTCCTCCCCTCCTTCCTTCCTTCCTTCCTTCCTTCCTTCCTTCCTTCCTTCCTTCCTTCCTTCCATTTCCTTTCCTTCCCTCCCCTCTTTTCTTTCCCTCTCCTATCCATAGACTCCAAGACTCAAAGGTTTGGAAGCTCTCTAAATGTCTCTGTCTTTCCTCTCTTACCCATTATCTACCGTCCAACACTTCTTCCTCCTCTCCAGCACCTCTGCCAGGTGTCTCTTCTTCCCCCAGGGGACTCAGACTCCCAGATTGCTGGAGAAAGGAGGTACTGTGTGGTTATTGCCACAGAATGGTGATGTGTCAGAAAAATAGCCAAGGATAGGTAGAAGATGTAGATGTTCTTAAACGGTGAAGGAAACCTAGGGAAATGGCTGGATAAATCAGAAAGTAGCACAGAATGCTCCAGATGGAGGCATGACTCCCAGTTCCTTGGAGCTCCCCAGTGGGCAACCAAGGAGTTGTCCAGATGCACACGGTGCACTATCACAGTGGAGATCTCTGGGAGGCCCATACCTCTTGGCTCATATTTCCTCTTGTTGTAGTGGAGACTCTAACAAATGCTTGTTCACTCAGGGGACAAATAACAAGCACAAAATCAAGAGTCCATTCTTGCAGTAGCACGGCTGCATAAAATAATAGGTATTATTTTATCCATCCAATTACAACATCCTAACTTACCTTATGAGGAAACTGGCTCAGAGAGGTGGCTGGCTTGCCCAAGTTCACAGTCAACAGCAGAGCAGTTCAACTCTTCAGACTCTCTTCTAGGCCTTCCTGTGCTGTAATCTCAGGCTTCTCCCCTCTGTCTGGGCTGCTCCACTCCTACCCATTGGTCAAAACCACTCTGCAAGTGTAGCCTCCAATCACAAGGCAGAAGAGCTGAGCAGCTCTCTGAATCCCAGGGTAGCTCTGTGCCCTGTGCTGGTACTTTACCGAAAGTTGCCTTATGATCTGTCTTACACACTGAGTTCATAGATCATTATTGTTTTGGTGAAAGTACTAATGCTGGCTCTTAATATTAAACTGAGTTCTTACCAAGAACATTCTGGAATTGGAAATCAAGTACAGCTTCCTGATTCTTCCTAAATTCTCTCAATTTGTTGTTCCTGCTAAAGTGGACTTTCACTCAAATGCCAGCATTATATAATTGATGGAGTAAAATCACATTTAGAACATGAGTTAAGGGAAAGAATATTAAGTGCTGTGCAAATTGGGCTATATTGAAAATTTCCTTGCTTCTAGAAGTTATATAATCTAAAATAGAGTGCCTTTTATCATAAATAAATGATTTACATATAGATGATAAATTAAGAGCTGTAAATCAGAGCAAAAGTAGAAAGTAAAATATTCTGTATATGTCAGGGGTAAGTTCAAGACTATAAAGAAAGGAAGTGATGGCCATTTGTAAGTGTTTCCTGGTCTTGAACTTTAACTAGCTATATGACATTGTCTCAGTTAATTACTATTTTCTAAATTTTGGCATTCTCATTTAAGACAAAGAGCTAAGTCTATGCTGATTGATACCAAAGACCTTCCTAGCTCCAACATTCTGTTTCGTTATGGGAGAATGCATACAAATGAGGTGACAATTGGCTGGGGATGGGGGACTAGCACTTCAAAATTGGTAAGTACCTTATTGAACTGTCTAGAGTCATGCTGTCACTGTTTTACTTCAGAAAGCACATTTGTTTTTTATTGGAATGAAAAATAACTTTCGAGAGGAGGAGCAAGATGGCAGAGGAGTAGGAGACCTAAATTTCGTCTGGTCCCAGGAATTCAGCTGGATAAGGATCAAACCATTCTGAACACCTATGAACTTAACAGGAGATCGAAGAAAAGAATAGCAACAACTCTCTCATCAGAAAAGCGGCCACTTTCTGGAAGGTAGGAAGTGCGAAGTGAATCAGAGGCGATATTCGGGAAGATAGACGGCAGGGAACGGGCTTCTGTCAGCCGCTACTGGCAAGTGATAGAGCCTCGGAGCACAAAATTGGAACATTTAGAAGTCAGCTCAGCTGAGGGACATCGCTCCAGTGGCTAAGCGGGGGGTGGAACCTTCGCTGGGACAGTGTGGTCTCAGAACCCTTAGGGTCACAGAAAGACCGGGGGTGCCTGAGTGCAGCAGAGCTCCCAGGTATCAGAGCGGGAAAGCCGGCTGCAGGCTCTCAGCTCGGAGTTGCCATAAACCGTGATCCGGGGCACAATCGGGCCACTGCTCTGCCAGCAGGGACCCAACAAGCGGCAGATCCGGGGAGACTGCCCTTCCTGCCCTGGGAGGAGTAGTGTGGGAGCACACCACAGGGATCTGCTGGGTTTGGAGACTCCACACGGGGTTGGGTGCCAGAGATAGAAACACTTGGTCACAGGCCGGGTGAGCACAGAGTGCGGCCGGAGACCTGGGAGACGGGAATGACTGACTGCTTTTCTCTGGGGGCTCACTGAGGAGTGGGGCCCCGAGTTCTTGGCTTCTCTGAGGCAGAGATTGGGAGGCTGCCATTTGCACTGTCGTCCTCCAAAGCTGTATGAAAAGCTTGCAGGGAACAAAAGCTCCTGAGAGCAAACCCGAGCAGATTACTTAGGCCGGACCAGGTAAGGGCGTTGCAATTCTGCCTCCTCCGGCAAAGACATTTGGGAACCACGGCAAAAGGCCCCTCCCCCAGAAGATCAGCAAGAACAGCCAGCCAAGACCAAGTTTACCGATCAATGAGAACGGCAGAACTCCAGCGCTAGGGGAATACTGCACATAGAATCATGGCTTTTTTCCCATGATTCTTTAGTCTTTCAAAGTTAATTTTTTTAATTTTCTTTTTCACCTTTTTTTTTGAATTTTTCTTTTTCCCTTTTTCAACCAACATTTTATCAATCCCTTTTTAAAAAAATCTTTTTTATTTTTCATTTTTAGAGTCATATTCTATCCCTTCATAGTAGTTAACCTTATTTTTGGTAAATATATATATAAGTTGTTCTCTTTTTAAAATTTTGGGATATAGTTTCTTCTAGGAGACCAAAATATACCCTAAATCTCTAGTGTATGGCTTTGTTCTAGTCTCCTGCCTGATCACATCCTCTCCCTTTTTTTTCTTTTTAAATCCTCTTTTTTTTTCAACCAACTTCTTACCTTGTCAATTCTTTTTATAAACACTTTTGTAATTTTCATCTTTACAGTCATATTCCATCCCTTCATTGTATTTACCCTTATTTTTGTACATATGTAAGTTTTCCTTTCTTTAAAATTTTGGGAGGCTGTTTCTTCTAACAGACCAAAATACACCAGCCTGATCATATTTGATCATATTCTTTTTTTTTTTCTTTTTTTCTTTTTTCTTTCTTGCCCTTTCTTTTCCCCCAGTTTCAGGTCTCTTCTGATTTCTTTAGTGTATATTTTTCTGGGGTCATTGTTACCCTATTAGCATTTTGTTCTCTCATTCATCTATTCTCCACTGGCCAATGACAAGATGGAAACACTCACCTCAAAAAAAAGAACAAGAGGCAGTACCAACAGCCAGGGACCTAATCATATGGACATCAGTAAGATGTCAGAACTAGAGTTCAGAATGACTATTTTAAAGGTACTAGCTGGGCTTGAAAAAAGCATGGAAGATACTAGAGAAACGCTTTCTGCAGAAATAAAAGAACTAAAATCTAATCAAGTAGAAATCAAAAAGGCTATTAATGAGGTGCAATAAAAAACGGAGGCTCTAACTGCTAGGATAAATGAGGCAGAAGAGAGAATTAGTGATAGAGAAGACCAAATGATGGAAAATAAAGAAGCTGAGAAAAAGAGAGATAAACAACTACTGGATCACCAGGGCAGAATTCGAGAGATAAGTGATACCATAAGATGAAACAATATTAGAATAATTGGGATCCCAGAAGAAGAAGAAAGAGAGAGGGGGGCGGAAGGTATATTGGAACAAATTATAGCAGAGAATTTCTCTAATTTGGGGAAAGAAACCGGCATCAAAATCCAGGAGACACAGAGAACCCCCCTCAAGACCAATAAAAATAGGTCAACACCCTGACATCTAATAGTAAAACTTACAAGTCTCAGAGACAAAGAGAAAATCCTGAAAGCAGCTCAGGACAAGAGGTCTGTAACATACAATGGTAGAAACATTAGATTGGCAACAGACCTAGCCACAGAGACCTGGCAGGCCAGAAAGGACTGGCATGATATATTCAGAGCACTAAGCGAGAAAAATAGGCAGCCAAGAATACTCTATCCAGCTAGGCTGTCACTGAAAATAGAAGGAGAGATAAAAAGCTTCCAGGACAAACAAAAACTAAAAGAACTTGCAAACATGAAACCAGCCCTACAAAAAATATTGAAAGGGGTCCTCTAAGCAAAGAAAGAGCTTAAAAGTAACATAGACCAGAAAGGAACACAGACAATATACATTAACAGTCACCTTACAGACAATACAATTCCTATCTTTCAATAGTTACCCTGAATGTAAATGGGCTAAATGCCCCAATCAAAAGACACAGGCTATCAGACTGGATAAAAAAACAAGACCCATCGATATGCTGTCTGCAAGAGACTCATTTTAGACCTAAAGACACCCCCAGATTGAAAGTGAAGGGGTGGAAAACCATTTACCATGCTAATGGACACCAAAAGAAAGCTGGGGTAACAAGCCTTATATCAGAAAAATTAGATATTAAACCAAAGACTGTAATAAGAGATGAGGAAGGACACTATATCATAATTAAAGGGTCTATCCAACAAGAAGATCTAACAATTGTAAATATCTATGCCCCTAACATGTAGCAGCCAATTATATAAGCCAATTAATAACAAAAGCAAAGACACACATTGAAAACAATACAATAATAGTGGGGGACTTTAACACCCCCCTCACTGAAATGGACAGATCATCTAAGCAAAAGATCAACAAAGGAATAAAGACACACTGGACCAGATGGACTTCACAGATATATTCAGAACATTCCATCCCAAAGCAACAGAATACACATTCTTCTCTAGTGCCCATGGAACATTTTCCAGAATAGATCACATCCTAGGTCACAGATCAGGTCTCAACCAGTACCAAAAAATTGGGATCATTCCCTGCATATTTTCAGACCACAATGCTTTGAAACTAGAATTCACTCACAAGAGGAAAGTCGGAAAGAACTCATATACTTGGAGGCTAAAGAGCATCCTACTAAAGAATGAATGGCTCAACCAGGAAATTAAAAAAGAACTTAAAAAAAATCATGGAAACAAATGAAAATGAAAACACAACTGTTCAAAATCTTTGGGATACAGCAAAGGCAGTCCTAAGAGGAGAGTATATAGCAATACAAGCCTTTCTCAAGAAACAAGAAAGGTGTCAAGTACACAACCTAACCCTCCACCTAAAGGAGCTGGAGAAAGAACAGCAAATAAAGCCTAAACCCAGCAGGAGAAGAGAAATAATAAAGATCAGAGCAGAAATCAATGAAATAGAAACCAAAAGAACAGTAGAACAGATCAATGAAACTAGGAGCTGATTCTTTGAAAGAATTAACAAGATTGATAAACCCCTAGCCAGACTTATCAAAAAGAAAAGAGAAATGACCCAAATAAATAAAGTCATGAATGAAAGAGGAGAGATCACAACCAACACCAAAGAAATACAATTATAAGAACATATTATGAGCAACTCTATGCCAGCAAATTAGATAATCTGGAAGAAATGGATGCATTCCTAGAGATGTATAAACTACCAAACCTGAACAGACCTATAACCACTAAGGAAATTGAAGCAGTCATCAAAAATCTCCCAACAAACAAAAGCCCAGAGCCAGATGGCTTCCCAGGGGAATTCTACCAAACATTTCAAGAAGAATTAATACCTATTTTTCTGAAACTGTTCCAAAAAATAGAAATGGAAGGAAAACTTCCAAACTTGTTTTATGAGGCCAGCATTACCTTGATCCCAAAACCAGACAAAGACCCCATCAAAAAGGAGAATTACAGACCAATATCCCTGATGAACATGAATGCAAAAATTCTCACCAAAATACTAGCCAGTAGAATCCAACAGTACATTAAAAAGATTATTCACCACAACCAAGTGGGATTTATCCCTGGGCTGCAAGGTTGGTTCAACATCTGCAAATCAATCAATGTGATACAATACATTAATAAGAGAAAGAACAAGAACCATATGATCCTCTCAATCGATGCAGAAAAAGCATTTGACAAAGTACAGCATCCTTTCTTGATCAAAACTCTTCAGAGTACAGGGATAGGGGGTACATACCTCAATATCATAAAAGCCATCTATGAAAAACCCATAGCAAATATCATTCTCAATGGGGAAAAACTGAAAGCTTTCCCCCTAAGGTCAGGAATGCAGCAGGGATGTCCACTATCACTACTGCTATTCAACATAGTATTAGAAGTCCTAGCCTCAGCAATCAGACAACAAAAAGAAATAAAATGCATCTGAATCAGCAAAGAAGTCAAACTCTCACTCTTTGCAGATGATATGATACTTTATATGGAAAACCCCAAAGACTCCACCCCAAAACTGCTAGAACTCATACAGGAATTCAGTAAAGTGGCAGGATATAAAATCAATGCACAGAAATCAGTGGCATTCCTATACACAAACAACAAGACCGAAGAAAGAGAAATTAAGGAGTCGATTCCATTTCAATTGCACTCAAAACCATAAGATACCTAGGAATAAATCTAACCAAAGAGGCAAAGAGTCTGTACTCAGAAAACTATAAACTACTCATGAAAGAAATTGAGGAAGACACAAAGAAATGGAAAAACGTTCCATGCTCATGGATTGGAAGAACAAATATTGTGAAGATGTCAATGCTACCTAGAGCAATCTACACATTCAATGCAATCCCTAACCAAATACCATCCACTTTTTTCAAAGAAATGGAACAAATAATCCTAAAATTTGTATGGAACCAGAAAAGACCCCGAATAGCCAGAGGAATGTTGAAAAAGAAAAGCAAAGCTGGTGGCATTCCAATTCCGGACTTCCAGCTCTATTACAAAGCTGTCATCATCAAGACAGTATGGTACTGGCACAATAACAGACACATAGATCAATGGAACAGAATAGAGAGCCCAGAAATGGACCCTCACCTCTATGGTCAACTAATCTTTGACAAAGCAGGAAAGGCTGTCCAATTTAAAAAAGACAGTCTCTTCAACAAATCGTGTTGGGAAAATTAGATGGCCACATGCAGAAGAATGAAACTGGACCATTTCCTTTCACCACACCCAAAAGTAGACTCAAAATGGATGAAAGACCTAAATGTGAGACAAAAGTCCATCAAAATCCTAAAGGAGAGGGGCACCTGGGTGGCTCAGTCGTTAAGCGTCTGCCTTCAGCTTGGGTCATGGTCCCAGAGTCCTGGGATCAAGCCTCTCATCGGGCTCCCTGCTCCACGGGAAGCCTGCTTCTCCCTCTCCCACTCCCCCTGCTTGTGTTCCCTCTCTTTCTGTGTCTCTGTCAGATAAATAAATAATATCTTTTAAAAAAAAATCCTAAAGGAAAACACAGGCAGCAACCTCTTTAACCTCAGCCGTGGCCACTTCTTCCTAGAAACATCGCCAAAGGCAAGGGAAGCAAGGACAAAAATGAAGTATTGGGACTTCATCAGGATAAAAAGTTTTTGCACGGCAAAAGAAACAGTCAACAAAACCAAAGGACAACTGACAGAATGAGGGAAGATATTTGCAAATGACATATTGGATAAAGGGCTAGTATCCAAAATCTATAAAGAACTTATCAAACTCAACACCCAAAGAACAAATGATCCAATCAAGAAATGGGCAGAAGACATGAACTGATGTTTTTCCAAAGAAGACTTCCAAATGGCCAACAGACACATAAAAAAGTACTCAACATCACTCGGCATCAGGGAAATCCAAATCAAAACCTCAATGAGATACCACCTCACACCAGTCAGAATGGTTAAAATTAACAAGTCAGGAAATGACAGATGTTGGCGGGCATGTGGAGAAAGGGGAACCCTGCTACATTTTTGGTGGGAATGCAAGCTGGTGCAGCCACTCTGGAAAACAGTATGGAAGTTCCTCAAAAAGTTGAAAATAGAGCTACCCTATGACCCAGCAATTGTGCTACTGGGTATTTACCCCAAAGATAGAAATGTAGGGATCCAAAGGGGTGTGTGCACCCCGATGTTTATAGCAGCAATATCCATAATAGCCAAACTATGGAAAGAGCCAAGATGTCCATCGACAGATGAATGGTTAAAGAAGATGTGGTATATATTTACAATGGAAAATTTGCAGACATCAGAAGGAATGAAATCTTGCCATTTGCAACGATGTGGATGGAACTGGAGGGTATTATGCTGAGCGAAGTAAGTCAATCAGAGAAAGACATGTATCATATGATCTCACTGATATGAGGAATTCTTAATCTCAGGAAACAAACTGAGGGTTGCTGGAGTGGTGGGGGGTGGGAGGGATGGGGTGGCTGGGTGATAGACATTGGGGAAGGTATGTGCTATGGTGAGCACTGAATTGTGTGAGATTGTTGAATTGCAGACCTGTACCTCTGAAACAAATAATACATTATATGTTAAAAAAAAAAAAAGAAGATAACAGGAAGGGAAAAATGAAGGGGGCAAATCGGAGGTTGAGACGAACCTTGAGAAATCATGGACTCTGAGAAACAAACTGAGGGTTCTAGAGGGGATGGGGGTTGGGAGATGGGTTAGCCTGGTGTTGGGTATTGAAGAGGGCACGTACTGAATGGAGCACTGGATGTTTTATGCAAACAATGAATCATGGAACACTACATCAAAAACTAATGATGTAATGTATGGTGATTAACATAACATAATAAAATAATAATAATAAAAAAGAGAAAAACAACTTTCTATATCTGTTAAAGAGGAGGATGTCCTCATGTGCCATTCACCCTTTCTGAGCACCCACAAGTTCAGTTGTGAAGGCGAAGCTCTACAAGGTCATCTTCACAAGGGTTAACAGATGTCAGTTTTCACATCATGCTATTTATGAGACATTTCATATCAGCAGGACTTTAAACGATGTTAAGAAAACCACTCTCTTTGACATTATCTGGGGCTACAGAGCACTTTCTTATTTTATCTCCTCGGACCAGGGAGAGGTTCCTATTTTGAATTATGTCACTGTCTTAAAGAGCAGCACTTTTATCCAACGGACAAATTAAAAGAAGAAGAGGATGAGTTGCCCACATTGTCACTGTGTCAACTTGATTAAAACATAGCCAGCCAATAAAGATCCAAAAAACTGTGGAATGAAGGGGGAGGGCTTCATATATTGTTCATGATAGATCCCAAACCAAGTAATAATTAAAAACAAAAGCCAAGTAATCGATCAAATAAGATGCCATTACTTTGAGGATTCATACTTTTTGACAATTAAATGTTAGACTATCAGATGGTTGAATATGGTTTCTAAGATAACTTTCAAAAGAAAGAAGCTCATTGAGTAGAAGCAAATAATGTGATAGAGGAAACCCAGGCTGCCTCTCTTGAGATTTCAAGGCTGTGCATTTTGGAAGGCAATGTGGGTGCATGACCAGCTTCCTCAGGTCAGTTAGTTACATGTCTTTCTTAAAACCAAACATATTTTAAGTGTGTCGAGCAGTTAAAATTTTTGAAGCCTGTTCAGGAATATATATCATGGTTTCTTGAATTGGCAGGCAGGCATATTGACCATGTTTCTAGCTTCTGTAAACTTGATGCTTTAACATCTGCCTTGCACACATACGCCTGACACGCCTCATTCTGGATAACCCAATAATATGCCTCAATCACTTTGCCTTGGCCTCTTGCTTCCCTCATCACCCTTCCCACACCTTGGGAGGAGTTCTACACCAGGAGGCACATTTGAAAATACAAACCAAACCAATCCAGAGTCTACATCCCCAACAACCTCTCTTACTGGGCTCTCACACTCCAGGCCACCATATATCTGCCCTAATCCCCCCAGAGCTGGGTATCAGACAACTAGGACAGCCCCTCTGCCCCAAAGCCTGATGAAATTATTCAAACTAGCCAACCCTAGACCTGACTTGCCTGTTCCTTCTTGTGGAAACTTCAATAAAGGCTCTTGCACACAGTTTCTCCCTCTGCTTGAGGACAAACCCGGGGAGGTTCCTTGCACAACTCCCATGGAATGATATGTGTTCCCTCTCTTGGAATCTGTGAATATAATTAACTTTTTTTTATGGCAATTGTCTCCTGATTTGTTGGCCTTACCATACCTAGATAATAATAAAACCTATTAAAATATAGGATAAGTAGTGAGGATCCAATTCTCTAATTGGTGCAGATTTATCTCTAACATCCTGGCATAGGTTTTTCTATCTTTTAGCCCTGGGCTTTGTCCCTGCATGATACCCTAGTAGGATGTGTGGTGGAATGAGGAAAAGAAATCTAGTTGGAGGTATATGGATTGGCTTTGGACATTGATTAGGCTCTTTTTGCTTACCTATTTTGCTTGGGCATTTCCAGACCTTCAGCTGGACATTGCCAATAACTGCAGTTTAAAGCCCTGGTATTTCAGAGAATATGTCACCTTACCCCATTTCCCAATTATAAATAAAATCCTCACCACTGCTCTGCTACTTGTGAATGCCATGACTTTAAAAGTGTTTGACTTCAACTTCTCACAGGCTGGGACCATGTTTGTCTGTTCCACAGCTGTGTTCCCAAGCTCAGTGTAATGTTTCACACAGAGTTGGTACTAGCAAGATATTAGTTGAACAAATACATGAGTGAATTGTTCAACTATTAAATCAGGTTGTCTCAAATCCATCCAAAAGTTTATATGGAATGGGTACACAGAACTCCATGGGTTTTTATGTTAGACTGAATAATGGTACCCCCAAAAGATATCATTGCTGAAATCCCTGAACCTGTGAATGTTACCTTATATGGCAAAAAAGATGTGATTTTGCATTGCATGTATGATTAAGTTAAGAATCTTGAGAGGGGGCGATTATCCTGCCTTACTTGGGCCCTAAATCCAATCACAAGTGTCTATAAAAGAGAGGCAGAGAGAGATGACACCACAGAAGAGGGAGAGACAATGTGACCAAGGAGGCAGAGAAGGGAGTGATGTGGCCACACCATGAAACACCAAGGAAGCTGGACGAGGCAGAGATAGATTTTCTCCTAGAGCCTCAGAAGAAGCATCGTCCTGCTGACACCTTGATTTCAGATTCTGGCCTCAAAAACTGTGACAATGTATTTCTGTTGTTTTAAGTCCCTAAATTTATCATAATTTGTTACAGCACACTCAGGAAACTAATAGAGTTACCGAGGGAAACTTATCTTGGTGTTTATCTCTAGAGAATTCTAAAAACAGAAACTGTATGGTCTTATTCTGGAGTGGTCAGATGACAGGAACTAGATTTGGTGGTCTATAGACTTTCCTTTTCAAGAACTTTTCTTTAATTCTGAGAGAAGCTTGGTTACTTGGCTTCATTTTCTTTCCTCATGTAAATAAGTTTGGTAAGTGTACATGTAAGGCACAGAAGAGGACAAATATATGTAAGCAGACTTGGAATGCCTGCAAATTTAAGCTACTTTAATTCCTATTATTATTACTCCATTCTAATACCTGCCAATCTGTCATTTAAATAAAAGGGAAGAAACTCTTTGAGATTCATTTTTGATCATTACATGGTGATTATATTTATTTACCTACTGAGTTAGTGCTGGAAAAGATGATTCAAGAAAACTTGTTGACTCTAGTGGATGATCTTTGAAAGGAACATGGATAAAGTGGATTTTTAATAAAATCTTGTGCAATCTCAGGGAAGATATTAACATTTTATTTTGTATGGCATTATCCTGCTCTTTTTGGTCACTTAATTTATTAAGAAACCACTGATGATTGTTGTCGTTGTTGTTTTTAAGTTTTTATTTAAATTCCAGTGAGTTAATATACAGTGTAATGTTAGTTTCAGGTGTACGATAGAGTGATTCCACACTTCCACACAATACCCAGTGCTCATCATAAGTGCACACCTTAGTCATTGTTGTTTTTTAAATGATCCAAGAAAGATGAGCAGAAGCTTATAAAATCTTAATAAAAATCTAATCCTTAAATGTGAAATACACTTAGGGAAAGAGTAGCAGTATATCTTATCTAATCATTTCGGTATAAAATGTTAAAATTCTTGGAGTTAGATTCACAAATATGTCCAAATCATATCCTGTATTTTCTTGTCTCCCAGGCAACTGCTAGAGCACCTTTGAATTTTCTTTGAAAAAAAAAATCAATGTCTTATATAACAGGCTGAAAGTCTACAAGACAGAACATATGATTGTTTTGCCATTTTAAATAACACAATTTGGGGTGCCTGGGTGGCTCAGTTGGTTAAGCGACTGCCTTCGGCTCAGGTCACGATCCTGGAGTTCCGGGATCGAGTTCCACATCGGGCTCCCTGCTCAGCGGGGAGTCTGCTTCTCCCTCTGACCCTCCTCCCTCTCACGCTCTCTGTCTCTCATTCTCTCTCTCTCAAATAAATAAAATCTTAAAAAATAAATAAATAAATAAATAAATAACACAATTTGGTCACACAGATTACACAGAATGTAAAAATTGATAGAGAAATATAGCTTCAAGAGATGTAATGTCAATATGTTATGTTTTAGTGAAAGTTATAAACAAAAGTTTGCTACATGACATTTCTTTCCTTAATATAGAATTTTTTGGGAAACTTCTTATCTGGGATGTTCTTTTCACCAGGAGGCTGAGGTGCTAGGTTATTGTTTGGTCTCACTAGTCTTCAGCCTATATTCTCTGTCCAGGCTCTATCCAATATCTTGCAGAGACAACATATCTAGCAGGGTTCACTATCCTCTAGCTAGAGAAACTCTTACAGAGAGCAACTAACGGTTTTTCTTTGAAAAGGAAGGTCAAAATGCCTCTTCTCTGTTAAAGTAGATTAATTTCCAATCCTACATCCTACAGGACACTTTTGTGCCCAGGCAGTTGGTGTCTGAAAGGTCTCCAATCTGAACCTATCTTACTTTTCTTCTTTTAGTCAGCTCCAGCGGGAACCTGCTATTTCAGAATATGCTTCTCATAAGCTTTGTTTTGCCTTTATGGAGTTTCCTAAAGAGGTAGCCTGTGCCTTACAAAGTTAAGTAGATAGCCAATGCATGCATGTATCTTCTCAACCAATATAAATGATTTCTTTAATAACATTTTTACCAATGTTATTGGTAGAAACAAAAGTGGTTACAGTGAGGTGAGTAAAAAGTGCCTTCTAGGATTCTGGCTAAGACACCTGATGAGTGGTTGTGATATCCACTGGTAAAGAGAACATGGAGCGAAGCAATTTTACTGGAGAAAATGGTGAATTATGTTTTGATATATTGAGTTTACATATGGGGGATAGACAAAGCCTTGCAAATCAATGACATTACCTAGGAATGGGGTGTAGGATGAGAAAAAAGGATTGTCTGTCATTGAATCTTGAGGAGTATCTATAGGCAAGAAAGGACTAGTTCAAGAAGGAGGCATCTACATTAGAGTGAGAGTGACAAAAAGAGATGAAATATTTCATTCATTCACTCATTCAACATATATTATTGAGTGCCTAGTATGTGCCAGACATAAACTTGACAGTGTATCAAAAAATAGAAAATGGTAAAATAAATGCATTTTGGACCTAGCAGTTATTGGTGACTTTCAGAAGAGAAGTTTCACTGGAGTGGTGGGAGTAGGACCTAGATGGTGGCTTGAAGATGGAATAAGCAAATTGGACAATGAGTGTGAATAGTTTTTCAAATAATTTGATTGTGATTGAAAAGGACAGAATGGTGAAGGAACTCTGGAGTTGCCAGTAAAAAACTGGCAAAACTATCAAAATTAATATTTTTGGGACTCAGGAATTTAAACAAATACTTGCAGTAATCTGGGGAATGCTTATCCAAGAAAAATATTGAGTCTTGTTAATAACAGAAAACTTTGTGGCATTTTCCCCTTACTTATGCCCCACTGTCTGCTCTGTAGTTTAGCACTAGCCTTGAAAACAAAGCCGGTATTTCTAGCACTGGAGAAAGCAGAAAGGACCTGATTCAGAAAGAAATTTAGTTATTTATTTTGGACTATTTAATGGCTCCCTGGAAGACCTTGCTTGAAAGGCTTTTCATTTTTTTCCCAACTCAGAACACACTCAGTGCTAAAGATGCTACCACAAGATGTTCCTCAAAAACGTGTGTAAGAAAATGTTTTAGTTGCTGCTGCCTGAAGTGATAGATAGCAGTTGGAGCAAACAATAGACTAAGCAAAAGGCTTAGGAGGAAAGCCTGGTGCATGAGGTTTTTAAAAGTGGTTTGGAAAGTTCTAACACATTCCTGAGAATCTGGAAGGGCTTTCATATACCCAAGGGCTGTGCCTCTACCAGAAAAAAACCTGAGAACACTGTATGCTCTCAATTTTGGCTGAGACTGAGGCTCTCTTGAAGTGGAAGTGAATGCTATCAGAGTTGTAAACTGTTTAAGTGTTGAAGTTATTCCCCAATGTGCACGGAGAGCCCCTCAGCAAAGACTGAGAGATTTTTTGGTTCCAGGAACTTAAGAAAAAATATCTCTTGTTTAACCATTATCTGACTACCATGCTAACCGAGAAGACTTCACACGAAACAGAGAATACAGACTTTACAACATTAGATCAAAAAAGTCACTAAATAAACAAAACAACAACTACAAAAGCAGTGACAAAAACTCTGGGAAGGAATGAAAATATAACCTCCAAAGTAGTTACATTCTAATATTAAAAGCATTCAGTTTCCAAACAAAAAATTATGAGACATGGAAAGAAACAAGTAATGGCCCATCCATAGTTAAAATAAAAAAAAAGCAATCAATAGACTGTCCAGAGAATGCCAAGATGTTGGACTTTTTAGCATAGATTTTTAAATCAGTTATCTTTTTAAGAAAGATTTATTTATTTATTTTAGAGAGAGAGGGAGAGAGAGAGAATCTCAAGCAGACTCCCCCCTGAGTGTGGAGCCCTATAGAGGGCTCATCGAGAGGCTTGATCTCACAACCCTGAGATCATGACCTGAGCCAAAACCAAGAGTCAGACGTTCAACTGACTGAGCTCCCCAGACGCCCCTTAAATCAGTTATCTTAGATATGTTCATAGAGACAAAGGAAACCATTTCAAGAAGTAAAGGGAAAAAAGGATAATAACGGAAAATATCAATAAAGAAATAAAAAATTAAGAGGAACAAAATAGAAATTGTGAAGTTGAAAAGTACAATAACTGAAATGAAGAATTCACTAGAAAGTCTTGACAACAGATTCAAACTGAGGAAAATCAGTGAACTTGAAGATAGTTCAGTTGAGATTATCAAGTGTCAGAAACAAAGAAAAAAGATTAAAGAAAAATGAAGTCTCAGGGACCCATCAAACACCATTAAGCATAACAACATATGCATAATGAGAGTCCCAGAAGAGAAACAAGAGAGATAAAGCAGAAAAAAATTTAAAGAAATAATGGCTGAAAATTTCTCAAATTTGAGGAAAAACATTAATGTAAGCAGTCAAGAAGAATCACAAATCCAAGTAGGATAAAGTCAAAGAGATCCATTCCTAGACACACCACTATCAGTCTGTCAAAAGCCGGTAACAAAGAAAGAATCTTAAAAGCAGCTACATTCAGGGATTTTCAATAAGATTAATAGTTAATTTATATCAGAAAGCATGGAGATCAGAAATCAGTGCAATGACCTATTCAAAGTGATAAAAGGAAAAAGACTGTCAACCAAAATTTCTATATTGCTACTTAAATGAGACAAGTGGCTTCTGTATATTGGCCCTAGTTTCTTTTTCACAGCAGAATGGGATCCATTGGCTTCAAAGCTCAATGGTACCAAACTCAAATTTTGTGCATCTGATTGTTTTAACTACAGCTCCCAGTAAGCAGATTTTTAGAAATTTAAAGACTGCCTGCATTGCATCCCCACAAAATTATACCCAACAACTGATAGCCATAGATAAGATAAAGCTGGTAGCTCTGAAAGACCTCAAACTGCTGCTGCCCTCATAAACTCTTGGACCCATAGACTCCCTGCCATGCTGCTGAGTGACCACACCTGGACATATAATCCCCCTCTGGAAGGTCTTATGCTGCAACACACTTCCCCGGATGCAAATTTGTCAAACATCACCCAAATAAAGCTTGTCATATGTTACTGCTACATTGTGTTCTTATTTTCCTTGATTATCCTGAATATCCCTTGAACTCACTATATATATCTGGCAAAACCATCCTTTGAAAATGAAGGAATTAATATTAAGATGATCATACTCCCCAAATTGATCTAAAGGTTCAATGCAATCCCTATCAAATTTTCAATTTTCTTTTTTTTTTCAGAAATGGAAAAACTATCCTAAAATTTATATGAAAATGTAAGGGCCCTTGAAGTCAAAACAGTTTCAAAAGGAGTGAGCTGGAGAATTCACATTCCAGATTTCAAAACTTACTACAAAGCTGTAATCATTAAGCCAGTGTGGTAATAGACATGTAAAGAAATAAAAAAGAATTTAAGGTCTAGAAATAGATCCATACATCTATAGTCAATTGATTTTTAACAACGGTGCAAAGACATTTCAATGGGGGAAAGAAGTGTCATTTCAACAAATGGTGGAACAACTGGATATCCACATGCAAAAGAATGAAGTTGGACCCTCACCTTAGGCCATATGCAAAAATTAACTCAAAATGGTTCAAAGTTCTAAATGTAAGAGCTAAAATTATAAAACCCTTTGAAGGAAACACAAATAAATCTATGTGACCTTGAGTTAGAATATGACACCAAAACACAAACAACCAAAAAGAAAAAATAGATAAATTTGGACCTCATCAAAATACAGTGTAATAAAGGACACTATAAAAAATTGAAAATCTACCCACAGAATGAGAAAACATGCTTGCAAATCATAAAAACAATTAAGGGTCTGTATCTAGAATATATAGAAAACTCCTGTAACTCAACAATAAAAAGACAACCCAGTTTAAAAATGGGCAAAAGATTTAAATAAATTCTACACATAAGTGATGAATCACTGAATTCTAATCCAGACTTCAATATGTACTATATGTTAACGAACAAAATTTAAATAAATAAATAAATGGAAAAAATAGATTCTACACAAAAAATCAATATGCACATGAAAAGATGCTCAAAATCATTAGACATTAGGAAATGCAAATCAAAACCACAGTGAGATCCATTTCTCACCCACTAGAATCACTAGAATCAAAAGTCAGGTAATTGCAGATGTCGATGAGGATGTTGAGAAATTGGAACCCTTATATATTGCTGATAGGAATATAAACTGGTGCCACTCGCCACTTTGGAAAGAGTTTGTCAGTTCCTCAAATGTTAAATGTATAATTATATATAATAGTTGCATTTCTGGATATGTAAAAGAGAACTGAAAACATGTTTACACAATAACTTGCACACAATGTTCATAGTAGCATTATCTGTAATAGCTTAAATGTGGGAACAACCCAAATGATCATCAACTGATGAATTGGTAAGTGAAGGTGGCACATCCATACAATGGAACAGTATTCAGTCATAAAAAAGAATAAGCACTGATCCATGCTGTAATATGGATGGACCTTGAAAACATTGTGCTAAGTGAAAGCCAGATGCAAAAGGTCATGTATTGTGTAAATCAATTTATATGACATGTCTAGAATAGACAAATCTGTAGAATCAGAAAGTTTAGTGGTTGCTAGGGTATTGGAAAAATGGGAAATTGAGACTGCTGATCAGTACAGCTGTCTGTTTTAGTGATAGAAATTTTCTGGAATATCTGGTGAAGCTTGTGAAATGTAGTAAATATATTCTAAACTACTGAATCATTTTAAAATGGTGACTTTTATGTTATATGAATTGTATCTCAATAAAAAAATTTAAAAAGAGTGTTTTCTTTTTTCTCATTTTAACATGGAAAACACTTGAGCATATTTCAACAGTAATTTGAAAAATCCAGGAGAACTTGATAGATTATTTGAAGTTACTGTAACTGTGGAGGGGTGGTATCTGGATCCCAGTGGAGGGACTTTGATGGAGGAGGGTCACTTCTGCTGTGGTGAGGGGGAGGGGATAGACCAGGTGCAGTCTGCTGGAGCAGAGTAGTGTTAGTTCTTCTTCTATGGCTCCCATTTTTTCTATTAGGCAAGAGGCACAGTCCATGCTGATGATAACTATGAGACAACCAGAGAATCATAGTGGATTTTATAGTCACTGATATGGTGCTCATGAAAACAGGAACCTGTGAATTTTTGATAAGTATCAATTTGTGGAGTTGTTTCATTTTTTTTTCTTTTCTTTTTTCCACAACAAAGTTCAGATATCTACTGAAGTCATGGAGAAAGTGTATATATTGATCCAAGACTGAAGTTTTGCTGGTCATTTGCAATAAAAGTGAGGAGCGATAAACTGAATTATCTGTTGAATCCCTTGGGTTACCTGGCAACAATTTAACTGAGACCTGTCCCGACTCCATCGGGAAGGGCTTTGTAGAATTTCAACTTATTGTGAAGTCTTTCAGATGCTATCAGGAGTAGTGTGCCGTTCCCCGGAGCAACTGAAAACTAGCTGCAATATCTACTACCAAAGCTGCTTTCACAGCCATAGAAACTCCCTGTGTTACTCAGTGATCTGGTAATCTCAAAGCATGGGGCTGGGAGTGCCGGCATGAGTCCTGGTGTGTACAGCCACGTATGGAACAAGCACACTATTCTGGGCAAGGCTGACAGTCCCAGGATCAGCGTCACTAACCAGGCCCTCGGTCTCCATGTTCCAGCATGCACTGTGTGACATTTGTGGGGGTTAGCTGAGCCCTGAAGGATAAAGAGCCAAGTGTATTGGCAAAGAGTAAGCTGAAATGATGAGATTCCAGGTGTTAAGGTAGATAAGGAGGAAAGCGAATATAAGAGGGCAATTTGGATGGGGAGAAATGAAGCAGTAGTGCTGGCAGGCTGATGAGAACAAAGAATAAATATATGGATTCATTAAACAAAGAAGCTATGAAGATAGGATTATCGTGAGGAGTATCTGAAATATTACACTGAAGGTGGAAAACTTTTGCTACATAATGAAGTTAAAAGGGTGCCCTCGAAAGTGGGCTGCTGAGATAAGAGGAGGAAGACTTTGGAGGTGATGAAGCCAAGCACCAAGGCACCAAGACATGGATGGGTCTCTGATGAAATTATTTCAATGTTCATTGAAATAATTGAGAAGGATGGTAGGTGTCAGGATGGTGAGGAAGACAGAACCTGATGCTAAAATGTACGCTCTCATTTGGATTTGAGTTTTTGCCTCAGGTTGGATGACATGGAACCACACAAGGTTCCTAGAATTCTGAACACCAGGTTGATCTGAATTTGTTATTTAAGGAGACTTAGCTAAAAAGCAGGGCTCCATCCAAGTACTGGCAGCAATTTTATTTTATATTATATTCATTACATTTCATTACCAATCAAAGGGGCATTTTTACATACTTCCTTTGTGGTCACCGTTGTCTCAAGTATTATGTGGGGATACAAATGAAATATGAAATATAGTCCCTATGATCAAAGTTTAAAACATGAGCAACAAACATAAGACAAAATCCAAATAACATAAGGGATTGTGCGCACTAAATTTTGCTATCCAGGCACTGGGTACAAAAAGAATTTGCAGAAGGAAGAGATAAATGGAATATTAAAGATTTGGAGAGACTGTGAAAAGCTGAGGCTGGATAAATGGGTACGATTTGGGTAGCCCCCAGGCGGAAGGAGAGTATCACTGGTAAAACAAGGAACCAAGAGAAATCCCAGAAGTATAAGTGAACATGATGAGTTTGTGTATGGATAGCCTCTTAGCCCGACAAGAAGGAGAGGCATATACTGGGGAACTTATGAATTAAAGTGGGCAGTAGTGAAACAAGAAAAGAGCTCATGAAACAAAATGTGGTTTAGTATGATGTTAGCTTTTATTTGGAAGAAACAGCTCTATAAGTTTATAAGCAAAGGGATTACTTGGTTACAGTGTTATTTATGAAAGAATAGACTGACAGTAGCAAGGAGGTGGGATTTGAATGGGCACAGCCTAGAGTCTGGAAGGTCAACTTTAGATAATCCAGATGATCCAGCGTTGAGGGTATGAGGGCTTAGAATAAGGTGGATGAACTGGAAATGGGCAGGAATTACATAGGGTATGACAGAATTCTGGGGCAAGCAGATTGAGTTTTTGACTGTTTCTGATGGAGGAAAGGTGGTAGTGTTGTGAGCAGAGGGCAGCTGGCTTGAGAAAAAATAAATTTTTGAATATTTATTTTAACGGACTAGTTCCTTGTCCTTGTTTAATGATCTAAGTCATATAAGCAAAAAAATTAATTTAGTACTTACTTATGTCAGAAGCTATTCTGAGTAATAAAATAAAGTTACTGGCCCTCTCTAAAGCACAATTATATTTTATATTATAATGTATATGTGTACAGAGATGACTAATGTAAAGAGAAGAATAATACGGAGGTAAAATACATAAATAAAATTTTGTATGAAGTGCAAGTTACGTTGTTAGAATTTATGTTGGGAGCAGAATTAAAGAGACAATGACTTACTGTTCTTATTATAGCTACAATTATGCCTAATTTTAAGCCTATTTTTCTTGTGAATAGATAATAAATACTCATGTATTTTGTTTAATAAGGAATTACTATATTGTTAGGAAATCTACTTTTCTTCTTGATAAAATTGAATTGATAATATTTTTATTACTAAATAGTATTCTTTGAATTTTTAAATGACTTTCATAATATCTTGTATTGATATTTTATAATTTTTGCTAAGTATTGTATGGTTGGGTATTTAGTTCACGTCTAATATTTTGTTACTTAAAATAATGCAAAAAACACCTGGCAGCTTAATCCTCGAATATATCCATGAACATTCTCTTAGGATAAATTTCTGGAAATGGAACACTATACAAATTTTAAAAAATTGTATTGCCAAATTTCTCTCTTGAGAATAGGAATTATCTTTGCTAATATAATAGGCAAAAATAGCATCTCACATTTAAATTTGACTTTACTTCTTATTTAAATATACTTAATAGTTTTTCTTTTTGAATCACCTGTTCTTGTCCATTGTCCATTTTTCTATGGGATATTTTGTCTTTTTTATTGTTTTGCAAAAGTTCTTTAAGCCTAGTGACATCATGTATGTTGCAGATATTTTTCTTAGTTTGTTATTTACTTTCTAATTTTAAAATATTTTTGTACTAAATTTCTCCACACAATCATGCCAGCGTCTCTGTGAGTGAAGGAATAGAGAAAAGTGGGGATAGAAGATATTAAACTAAATAAAATTATTCTGTTCTTCTGGTAAAGGGCTTTTATCTTAGTGGGAGAAAATCTCCATACAACATGTGAGAGGAAGTCAACATAAGATGAGATGAAAACTTAATTTATTTCATTCATTGGCTAGTACTTTTCAATTATGCTTTGACAAGAAAATCAGGGCAAACAATTGTGTTTATCTATGTTACAAGTACAATTTATTCCTTTTTTAGTCTTTCTATGCTTTTCTTCTTGTTTTTTTTTTCTCAGAAATATTTGGATCTATGTCTAGTCATGAACTACTTTGATTTTATTTGCATTTCATTTTTACCTGTCATGCAAGATAAATGAGCTATTTTAGGGTCTATTAAAAGCACAACTTACTCAGCAAAAGAAAAATGAGATCATGAAATAAAATCTGGAAAATTCAAATAAAAAATAATTGATCAGCAATACAAATTTAGATAAATTTTACTTTTATCATATATCAAAATAATCTGAACACAACTATATACTTAATCACAGGTTAAAGCTTATTCTTAATCTTTTTTTTCTTTCCTTCACTTCATTATAATGAGATTAAGTAAAATCTTGTTTAACTTTAATCTTTCTCAATTTAAGTCACTCTTGGTGAAGCAAATATCACACATTTCATTTACAGGATTGCTTTTTTCTGGACTCTATAGTTGCACACTGAAAAAGATGTAAAAATGCTGTTTCTGGTACCTGCAATTTTGCGTGATGTCTGGTGATCTTTCTCCTTGTAGTGGATTGTCTTCTTCCTACACTCCTTTTAAAAACACTATAGGCTTATGTACCAAAAACTCTTTCAGAAACAAGGAATGCTTCTAATAACAAAAGAAAAACATGTGGTTTATGATTTTTTAAGAATGTGAAAGGAATAATCTTTACTAAAGGTTTAAAGTTATGTTTAGGTTATTCTAACCCTTGGCTAGATATAGACTTGGTTTTCCATAATGGGCCCTGAAATGAGGGTAAACTATTTCTACCATTGCTTGACCTTCTGTTTTACCCTCACTGTTTCTTTTCTTGAACAATCTCTAATCTAAGGTCACAAGAGGATGAGTTTTGGAAAAGAATTCTTAAGAATTGGATTAAAACTTGTATGCAGTATTAGAAAATATCTTGCCTTAGAGCAATATATTCTCTTTGTTCACTATGAAAGTCTAGCTGCCAAATTAAGAACTAAAGGGAACAGACAAGTCTTATCTGGAGCTTATTATATACATATTTGTTTCTTAGTTGGAAAATACACAGTTGAGGTTAATCATGTGACTATCTATGGCTACATAAATGTTTTTCACTAATAGTTTTGCTTCAAGCCATTCTTCCAATACAGTGTTCCAATAAATGTGACAAAACCATGCAGCAATCCCAGATGCGGACACTTATTGTCAGTATGTTTCTCTGTTGGAAAGGTGGCTTTGTCACAGCTCTACCCATTAAAAAAGAACATTTCCTGAGAAGTTCAATATTCCAATCTGAGTACTGGCCATTGTAATTTTTTTTTTTTTTTTTATAAAGATTTATTATTATTTTTTTTTCTTTCTTTTTTTTTTTTTGTTTAATTTTTTATTCTTATGTTAATCCCCATACATTACATCATTAGTTTTAGATGAAGTGTTCCATGATTCATTGTTTGTGCATAACACCCAGTGCTCCATGCAGAA